>NC_080402.1:27838787-28141818 GCF_030265065.1 Corythoichthys intestinalis
ACCAAGACCCGTCCGTCCTTCCAAACTTTCTTCTCAAACAAGGAGAAAACTGATCAGAGATGCAGCCAAGAGGCCCATGATCACTCTGGATGAACTGCAGAGATCTACAGCTGAGGTGGGAGAGTCTGTCCATAGGACAACAATCAGTCGTACACTGCACAAATCTGGCCTTTGTGGAAGAGTGGCAAGAAGAAAGCCATTTCTCAAAGATATCCATAAAAAGTCTCGTTTAAAGTTTGCCACAAGCCACCTGGGAGACACACCAAACATGTGGAAGAAGGTGTCCTGGTCAGATGAAACCAAAATTGAACTTTTTGGCCACAATGCAAAACGATATGTTTGGCGTAAAAGCAACACAGCTCATCACCCTGAACACACCATCCCCACTGTCAAACATGGTGGTGGCAGCATCATGGTTTGGGCCTGCTTTTCTTCAGCAGGGACAGGGAAGATGGTTAAAATTGACGGGAAGATGGATGCAGCCAAATACAGGAACATTCTGGAAGAAAACCTGTTGGTATCTGCACAAGACCTGAGACTGGGACGGAGATTTATCTTCCAACAGGACAATGATCCAAAACATAAAGCCAAATCTACAATGGAATGGTTAAAAAATAAACGTATCCAGGTGTTAGAATGGCCAAGTCAAAGTCCAGACCTGAATCCAATCGAGAATCTGTGGAAAGAGCTGAAGACTGCTGTTCACAAACACTCTCCATCCAACCTCACTGAGCTCGAGCTGTTTTGCAAGGAAGAATGGGCAAGAATGTCAGTCTCTCGATGTCCAAAACTGATAGAAACATACCCCAAGCGACTTGCAGCTGTAATTGGAGCAAAAGGTGGCGCTACAAAGTATTAATGCAAGGGGGCCGAATAATATTGCACGCCCCACTTTTCAGTTTTTTATTTGTTGAAAAAGTTTAAATTATCCAATAAATTTTGTTCCACTTCACGATTGTGTCCCACTTGTTGTTGATTCTTGACAAAAAATTAAAATTTTATATCTTTATGTTTGAAGCCTGAAATGTGGCGAAAGGTTGCAAGGTTCAAGGGGGCCGAATACTTTTGCAAGGCACTGTAGGTCTCTCCTTCTAGCCAGGTCAAGAGTCTGGGTGTTATCCTGGACAGCACGCTCTCCTTACACTTCCATATTAACGACATTACTATAGCAGCCTACTTCCACCTTCGTAATATCTCTCGTCTCCTTCCTTCTCTCGCCTCCCACACCGCCGCCACTCTTTTTTGCAGCCTGGTCACCTCCCCGATTGATTATTGTAACTCACTGCTTTACAGTTTCCCAAACAAATATCTCCAGAACCTGGAGCTCCTCATAAAACTCACACCTCATCACTCCAACCCCCAGCATATATCACATCACCCCCATCCTCCGTCAACTGCACTGTCTGGCTCCCAATTAAACAAAGGATTATCTACAAGATTCTCCTCATCCCGTTCAGAGCACTTCACGGCCTGGCCCCATCCTATATATCCGACCTCCTCCGTATTAACACTCCCCCTGTTCACTTCGCCCTTTTTCTACCCTCCACCTTTCTGTCACTCATGTCAGTTTCACCACCTATGGTTCCAGAGCGTTCAGTCACTCTGCCCCCCCGCTCTGGAACTCCTTACCTCCTGAGCTTTGCAACATATCTACGCTCCCACTTTTAAATCCCGACTCAAAATGCACCTGTTCAATCCTTCTTTCCTACCTTGATCCGTAGAGCTGTTCTGTCCTGACCTCTTAATTTTCTATTATATTCTGCTTTTAATTTTTACTCTATCTCTTGTACAGCTTCCTTGAGTGTTTTGAAAGGCGCTTGAAATAAAATATACAATGGTACCTCGACATACGATCGCTTCGATACGCGATCTTTTCGACATCTGACGTTAAATTAGACTCGCCATTTGTTTCTACATCAACGACATGCTCGAAATACGACGACGTGACAACACCGCAGACGGACGCACGGCTGACTTTCTTGTGAGAGAAATCAACACAGGTTTCAAAAGGGTTGGTATAGGTGGTGAAATAAGGAAAAAGGTTACGCTACCTTCTAAATGAAGGTGCAAATTATAGAGAAATATTAGCGTGGGGTGCGCATCCGTGAACTGGCTCAACAATACATCTCCACGGTCCTTCTCCGACCACTGTTCACCAGTCTTTATAAGTTAAATTGACAATTATTATTGTGGTTACATCGCCAAAGAAATTGCCAGCTTTGTCAGGTTTTTATCATTTATTTCAGAACTTATCCAACACAAAATGCCTGCTGTCCACCGCAATTGACTGTGTACTCAAGAAAACATTGAAAGCGAAAGTAAACTCAACCGCACCGGTCCTCTCTGTGTCATGTCAGTCACGCGGTGCAAAAAAAAAAACAAAACAAAAAAAAAACCACCACATTAGAACCCAATTTGTTACATTATTACAGGAATTATTATTATTATATTATTCCGATTTTTATGTATAATAGGGCTGTCAAAATTATCGCGCTAACGGGCGTTAATTAATTTTTTAAATTAATCACGTTAAAATATTTGACGCAATTTACGCAGTTGACCCGCTCAGACAGATTTAAATGACAGTACAGTAACGCTCACTTGTGTTTGTGGAGTTTTGCCGCCCTCTGCTGGCAACTGGGTGCGACTGATTTTATAGCCTGTAGCAGCCATGAGGATTGTGCAAGTAATTATTGACATCAACAATGGCGGGCTACTAGTTTATTTTTTGATTGAAAATTTTACAAATTTTATTAAAACGAAAACATTAAGAGGGGTTTTAATATAAAATTTCTATAACTTGTACTAACACTTTTCTTTTAAGAACTACAAGTCTTTCTATCCATGGATCGTTTTAACTGAATGTTAATGCCATCTTGTTGATTTATTGTTATAATAAACAAATACAGTCCTTATGTACCGTATATTGAATGTACAGTGGGGAGAACAAGTATTTGATACACTGCCAATGGGTTTTCCCATTGGCAGTGTATCAAATACTTGTTCTCCCCACTGTATATATCCATCTTGTGTCTTATCTTTCCATTCCAACAATAATTTACAGAAAAATATGGCATATTTTATAGATGGTTTGAATTGCGATTAATTACGATTAATTAATTTTTAAGCTGTAATTAACTCGATTAAAAATTTTAATCGTTTAACAGCCCTAATTTATAATTAATGTGGTTTGCTATGTGTAATTGCAATTTTTAATTGTACCAGCAGTATTTATTAAGGATTTAGTGTAGGTTTTTGGGCTGTGGAACGAATTAATGGAATTATAATGTATTCTTGTGGGAAAATCCTGCTCGACATACGACCATTTCGACTTACAAACAAGGTCTTGGAACGAATTAACTTTGTATGTAAAGGTACCACTGTACTATTATTATCATTTTATTTAAAGTGTCAAACAATTGAATAAACATAAAATACTGTGCATGTACTGTAAGGTAGCCTTTGAGTATTAAGCAATAAAATACAATATTGTGCATCACGGACGAAGTTAATGCGTGTGCCACTGCCATGTTACATGCGTTGACTGTTGTTTTCGTTCCTTACCCTAGTGTGGGTTGCCATATAACCGCTCATTTACAACCCCCATATGGGCAGTGTAAATCATCGGTTATCTGGCAACCTCTGTCGCCCAGTATGACACAAAAAAAAAAAAAAAAAAAAAACACAAAACAAGCAGCAAGATCTGCTGATTCGGTACCGGCGATACTTTGCGTACTGCAGAAAAGGCAGTACAGTCACATTTTCGGAATCTTAGTATCGACTTGGTACCGCAGTATCGGTTTTTGTTATTACCCTAGTGGCCATTGCATAAATAGAAAAGTGAGTTAATTCGGTACAATTATTGCGTAAAAGGTAATACCATATGGCAGAGCTGCAAGACCCTCTCCATTGGAGTACGGGGTTGTCAACTTCTTGTTGGTCATCACTCTGGCTGTAGCATTGTTGACCTAAGCAGAGGAGAAAACATCATTCATTTAATTTGAACGCATTCATAAAATCGATACTAAACGTACAGTATCTCAAGTGAACTTTGAAGTGAATTAGAAGTCGTGGTTGCCTTTTATTCTTTCATAATTGTCTCTTGACTTGGTTAATTCTGTTGATGAGCAGCAATGTATTTGATGCATGCACTTTTTTTTTTGAAGGAGAGACACTTAAAACAAGGATCCCATCGAGTACTCAGGCAGTTTGCACATGAACAACACAATCAAACGGCACAAAAAAAACAATTATTTCAGAAAAAACAGCATTCAAAAAGGAAATCCAAGATTATTGCATGGCTATACCTTTGAAAAAGGAAGGGGTAAGAAGGTGAATTAAGCAGCAGAGTCATCAGTTGAGCACAATGCAAAAGGAAACAAAAATATTCAAACACAAAAATACACACAGCCAATCAAGAGCATCTTACATCAGCAGAGGTGAGCACGAGCCAATAAGCAAGCATCGAGGCAGCAACATAGCAATCCAAAAAAGGTAGGCAGCCCTCCCGTTCGAATCGTATACAAAAAAAAAAAAAAACAGCAGGAGGGGGAAGACAGAAAAGACAGAAAGATAGAGGGATGCAGGTGATGGAGCCAGTCCACATGAAAATACATAGAACATATACGAAGTTGAGAGAAGAACCATTGAAATGGGCTTATCTCATGAAGAGACACACATACACAAACTACGTAGACATGAAAGACAGATCACGTGATGAATGAGGAGATGATTGATGAGGAAGGAAGAAAAGAAAAACAAAAAATGTGGTGGATGCAAATGTCATTCCTGTATCCAAAAAAACAACCAAAAAACTGTTGGTTGTGAAACACTGCCAGGCATCCCAGTCAGTGTCGCACGCCCTATAGACCTCATAGCACACAACCAACACACACCATCAGAACCAAACTGGTCAAAAGGGCAATCAAGGAGACCAGGAAAAGAACACGACTGATTCGTCTATTAACAAGCCTTTAAATGCTCTTTATTTACAAGTGAACTCAATTTGAACGCACCCACTTTCTGTCTACATATTCTCATGTCGTCCTTCTAAAACTGTCTGCAGAGTAGAGAGGGGATGCACACAAAGTGGTGATCAGCTGCTACATGAAATACATCAACACTATCCGTTTCACTACAGCTTAACATAGCACTCATGCTTCAGCATGCTGTCCCACTAAAGTGCCAAAATGCAGATACTAGCTGAAAATGACAAAGAAATGACAGAATCAGATGATGTCATACAGATGCCGAAACAGAGCGAAAAGAGAGAAACGAGTAAACCATGCAGGATACACAGCTCTGGAGTTCAATGCAGTTAGAGAGGTGACTGGAATGAATGCATAAGAAGTGCTGCAGGTAATAGTTGTTGCACTTGAGGATAGATGCAGTACATTCAGTTACACAGGTGGCCTTCATTATGCCATGCGGTCAATTGCTAATCTCCAAATCGTTTCATTCTCCACCTCCCCAAACAATCACAGAATTAGCCAATCAGGACCTCGTAATCAATCGCCGGGGCTGTCATTTGGGTGCATTTTGTTTGTTCCAATTGGGGCGGATGAGGTGAGGGGGGAGAGGTTTTCATTCAAAAGATGATGCCATGTACACAACTTACCGTTGGCGTGGGAACGGCGTGAGGACACGCGAGCAGTTATCGTGGAGACTGACAACAACAACATACAAAAATCATCAGGGAAATAGAGAAAATGTGTAAGAAAGAAATGATGAGCAAAGTAAATAAAAAAGGAAAACCATTGAAAAAAATCAACAATACTAACAAATAACCTATTAAAGAGGAAAACAGGAAATGATGTCACATGTAAACAGTCGCCTACATCGACCAAGCCAATCCAGCCACACTAAAACCTCGACACACACATTCATTTAAAAAAGTACAATATGAAAACTAAATGCTAAGTGGGGAGGAAAAGTAGAAAATTTCAAATAAATAAATGAATAAATTTCAGCTCCCTAATGTGATTTGAATTATTTGACAGGACAGAATATACAGGAGGTAATTTCGGGGCAGGAGGAGGTGCATTGTGGGGACACAGACAAAGTGACAGACAAACTGACTGGCATGGTGAAGAAGAGTGGAAAAAGATGGACAGGAAAAGAGAGGGGAATGATAACAAGACTTCCACTTGTACATTCAGTCACAACCATGCAAAGGACCTGTACTAGTAGGACAAATAAAACATAGGAAAAAGCAGAAGGCAAATGCATTTCAGCTTGAAAACAACTTGCCACAAAAACCTGAGCTCATGCTGGCAACGGCAAACTAAAAATAAAACCACAACGTGAGTTTTTTTTTTTTTTTTTTTTAAAAGAAGTGGTGGATGCAACATTGCATGTCAAACAGTCTAAAGGCGTTATACAGTAAATGACACCACACTTCTCTCAGCAGTCCCATTTCCAAACACTGGCCCTTTAAGAAGGCCTCACCATGCATACAGCTTCAAAAACCAATATAAAACACCATCTGACCCATCCATGCAGCATTCATTAAACTCCAACACCGGCAAGCACTATTTTCACTAACAGCTAATAACTAGCCCCTCCACTCAACCAGAATACAATTATAACCACTCATCGTGATCAAGGATGGAGTGATGATGGAAATGTGCAGGGAGGAGGAAAAAAAAACAAAAGTCCTCCATGCTTGCGAGAGAAGCAGATATAAACAGCCACCGTGTCTCCCCCAGCCATGCCCGTCGTGCTGCCACACCACCCAGCATGCTATGCAAACCACACAGCTTTGAAGAAGTGCATGACATTCAACAAGAGGAGCAAGATTAAACGTCAACGAGAAGTGCCGTCCGCGCGGACGCCAGCGTGTGCACTGTAGCACCATGCTAGAGTGAAGGCAGACGGGTTAGAGTTGATCACATAACAGCCACCCAGAAAACGCCAAATGCTTCATTCTCATTGGACATGAAGGGAGAACAAAAGGAGAAAAATGACCATCTTAAAATGAAATACAAGAGGAGGGTAGGGTCAAGTTACCTCAATCTTACGTCCTTCCACCAGTGTACCATGAAGCTTCTCTCGGGCCCTCTCCGCATCTGCACTCGTCTCGAATGTTACGAAACCAAAGCCCTGCAAGAGGAGGCGGGGAAGCAGCTTCCTAATTTGATCTTGATATTACTTGAGAATCAACACTGTTATTTTTAGTGTCCTACCTTGGATCCTCTCTCGTTGAAGATGATCTCAACATCAAGAATCTTGCCATATTGCTGCAACAAAAGAAATAGGAAAATGAACATAACCAAGGTGTCAGGTACCGCAACTCACCACGAGGTGTCAGCACTGTTCAAGCATAGGGTAGAGCTGGCAGTGTGCCATATGAGAGTCATTCCTTCCAGTATGTTTTCCACATGTGTGCATGATGCTTATGCACTGGCAAATTTGACAAAGGGATTCTCTTGTTTAAATGTTGAAAAGGCACATGGACAAGAAAGCATGCTTATTTGAAGCGACAAAAATGAAGGACAGCTTAGAAACATGCGTCAGCAGATAGGCTCGAGCAGTCTAAAGTGATTTGTCATGTGATGATGCACGGTGGAATGGCGAGCCAAAAAAGGGTGAATAATTCAGACTGCATACCCCAAACATCTGCCGCAGGTCAGGGTCTCGGAAGCGGAAGGGAATGTTGGACACGTGGAGGCGTTTGGGTGTCCCTTTGGCATCTGAATCATCTCCGATGCTCCCCCCGCCACCGCTACCTCCTCCTCCTGAGCCCGACTGGCCATCAATCTGAGAGGAGCCATCTGACTGGTGGGCCGAAGGAATGAGGAAAAGAAGAGTACACAAAAGTCAATAAATAAATGCCATAATTTATTTTCGCATGCATTGTTTTGGTCACCATATGATGGAAAAATGTTACTTATGTCAAAAGTGACAATGATACAAGAACAATTTATAGGAAATTATATATTAGAGTTGAGCACAACTGTGACGTGCTACTTTAATGATGTTAGACAATTATTTCTAGAGGTGGGAATCTTTGGGCACCAAACGATTCGATTATGATTCAGAGGCTCCGATTCGATTAGAAATCGCATATTTATGCACCACAACCCCCCCCCCCCCCCCCATTTTTTGTACACTAGTTCCAAAATTGTTCAAATATCTTCTCAGGCTAAACAAACCAGTACTATTTCAGTATCAAGTTAACCGTTAAAAACAGCTTTAAATTACATTCAATTAATTTAATGTTGTGAATCAACCGTTAAAGTTGTTAAAATTGCTCCCGTTATTCCATAATTTCCCTTCTGTCTACTTTCGAGAAAGTATTACAACTGTTTCATCATTTAAAGATAGATTCAAGTCAAGATTTTACCGATTTGGGTTTTTGGATGTGGATATGTGTGAATCGTTCTCGAATCTTCCACGGCCGAATCGGAAATTTCGCACGCCTCTAATTATTTCATTATTTCAACTGGAGTTTTGTGCCAAATATTTATAGTTCGTGCTCTGAAAAATTGGGAAATTCTTCTCACTTATAATTGTAGATATGGCAATTTCTTAAGTGTATAGACGAGGGTTCCTAAAACTGGTAAATGATAGGGATCTTTCCCAATCGCTAAAGCTGAAAATCCCTTAGAAAGTGACACTCATTAAAATCAGTAGGGCTGTCCCAAACGACTAGTTTTCTCCCGATTAGTCAGCCGACTAGTTTCACGATTAGTCGAGTAATCTAATAATTAAAAAAAAAAAAAAATATATATATATATCAATTAATTAATTCATTTATTTATTTAGACTAATTTAGCAATGGAATTTTTGTTGACGCTTATCAATTCACAAAAACATACTGGAACACTTAAATTATTTATTAAAGTACAAATAAACACGTAAATAACAATAATAAATCACAAATAAACAATGAGTTCAAATGCTGATAGAATTAACTAGTATAGCATCCCGATTGGAAAGATGGTCTCTTAAACTGATGGTTTACAACTTTTATTCCATCCTTGATGTAAACACACCGTAAGAGCTACGGTGCACACAAATAAAACAACACAATTAGAAATTAACAAAAACTTTTCACCTTTTTCCTTTTAAACCTTATTTATATATCGATGAATTGCATTTCTCAATTGCCTTTACCTTAAATTATTACCTTATCATTGACAATCTCTCCCTTGAGTGCAATCACTGTATATACTGTATATATTTATGACCTTTTAACCTTATATAATTGTGTATACCATAAAATAAACCATAACATAAAATAAACCTTTCAATTATCATTAAGAACAATACTAACAGCACTTATAGGCCCGTTGCCAATGAAACATCGTTATTTAGTAAGGCGACAGCACCCTCTGGTGTACAAAAACTGGAAAAAAAAAAAAAAAAAAATTTACAAACTGGGTGACGGCGCTTGAGGTGTTTATTCACGGCCGACGTGCAGCCAAGCTTGGCATTGAAGAGACAGGACAGAAGAGTGTACCCTCTTTTGTTTCTTTGAAATAAGTCAATGTTTTGGACACTGGTGCGCTTTTTTTTGGCTTTGTGCCGCTTTCCCCGCTTGCATACAGAGCATCCGACATTCTGAACTTTCCACGCATATATTTTTTTAACCCTTCATTAACCGTCGACGGGATGTTGTGCTCGTCGACGGATTTACGTCATCGATGACGTCGACTATGTCGACCAGTCGGGACAGCTCTAAAAATCACATGAAAAATGTTTTTAAAGGGGTTTGCTGTTGTATGTAAGCGGGAAAGCAGATCCCCATGTAGGAATATCTCCTGAATGGATCGTCAGTGGACAATATGTATGATGTATACGCAGGGGTGAAAGTGGGCCAGAACAGTCAGGGACGCAGTTCCGGTATAAGATTCAAGGCAGGAACGCAGTTCCGGTTTAAGATTCAGGGCCGGAATGCTGCTCCAGTACACGGTGCTTTGATTCCAAAAATATGACTGCAACTGTCAAAACACTATGTAAACAAAACAAAAAAAATGCTAATCTCCCACACATGCATTTCATCTCCAAGAAGAAAACAATCTACCAACATCAGATTTACATAAGTGTTAACACCAAGCATCATAAAGTGCTTGTGTAGCGTAGTCCATTTTCACCCATATTCATTATTTATTTTATTCCACGGACAGTAAGGAGGTTTTCCCAGCTGCTGCAGTTATCGGAGTCTGATGATGACGAGTCACGTCAATATGCGAATGCACGCAGCAAAGCAAAACGCCTGGACTCATTTATCCGTTCAATTGGCTGACATACTGACATGTGATCAGCAGAGATAGTTAGCTCTGATTGGTTCAAATGTGCATGTTTCCTGGAACAGCAAAAAAAAGTTGAATTGATGTGACAAAAAAGGGCAATGCAACAGAAAATTGATCAAATCTTTCATAGTAGCGATAGAGTTGAGGAGGCTTATTTATCATATTTACTTTTATTTGCTCTGATGGAGAGGTTCAGAACAACTTAGCTGTCAATGTGCACTTTGGACTTATATTTGTTCATTTATGTTAGGCTACTTATTCATTTCCTTATGATTTAAAAACTTCAATGTTTGCGCAATCTTCAAACTATGTTGCATTTCACTCTGCATAATATTAGTCATTTGTACTTATTTTTCTGAATGTATGTTACTTACATCTTTATTATTATTTAAAAAAAAAAAAAAAGCAAATGTAAATGTTTACATTAACTTCAATTTTAATATACGTACATCCTATGTTCTTAAGTAGTTAAAATTGAGATTTGGCATTTAGTATGTGAGGAAATGAGGGAAAATAAAAATTAGGAGATGGAGGTTGCGGTTATTGCTGTTCTTGTTAACTTTTATTTTGCAAATCATTGAAAAAATACCATTTTGAATGAAAATCAGTTTTTGTATATGTTATAGAAATAACTGTGCCAAAACAGTTTTCTTTGCATTTTAGGAGGTTTGACACCCCCCCCCCCCCCCCCCAAACTTAAGTAGTTAAAATTGAGATTTGGAATTTAGTATGTGAGGAAATGAGGAATAAAAATTAGGAGAAGGAGGTTGGGGTTATTGCTGTTCTTGTTAACTTTTATTTTGCAAATCATTGAAAAAATACCAGTTTGAATGAAAATCAGTTTATGTATGTGTTATAGAAATAACTGTGCCAAAACAGTTTTCTTTGCAGTTTTTTTTTTGCATTTCAGTAGTTTTAGGAGGTTTGACCCCCCCCAAAAAAGAATAAATAAATAAATAAATAAAATATTTCGCTCCGTGGCGACCTTCACATAGGGGAGTTCCGGCAAGAAATTCTAGCCACTTTCACCCCTGTGTATACGTCGTGTGCATAAGAAGACACCTATGAAAAACACCCGGTAGTGTCTTTGCTCTTATGGAAACAGATAGCCATTTAATAAGCAAAGATTTACACTGTTCAGCAGTCAGTCGATAAAGACCATTCCGCAAGTGTGTCAACTCAACACTTCTGTTGTGACTTTTGCAGTTTCACTCAGTCATGTCAACAAACAATGAGAGTTTGCCAACTTTGGCTGCGGAGAATTACCGTAATTTCCCAAATATAACACGCACTTTTTCCCCGCAAAATCGACTTATAAAATCATGGTGCGCATTATAAACGGGTACATGGATGGAGACAGAAATATGTATATATATATATATATATATATATATAAACCGATTTTTTTTTTAATTGACACGGCCACGTTGTGTTGAAGAAACGTATGCGGCGACCCGTTGCCGACCATTACAGTACGTGACGTCACCATTTTGTTTCGGTAATACTTCACTCTAATCGGCCGAATGATTTCGTCTGTGTTAAATTCTGCTTTTTTCACTCTTCATAAAGCACATAATTTAGTTTCTTGAACTCATTTGAGTCAACGTTTATTGCAGCTCCGCAACTCGGACCACAACAAACGTAAGCACACAGACTTCCTGTGTCCGTCAACTATATCTGTCCCTCGGGAAACTCAAACCCAAATAACAATAGTTCCTATTGTTAATGTCGTGTCGACAACGATGAGCTCTCATGGATTTCCGACTTACATTCTCACTTTCATTTTACCGTATCAATCAATGGAAGAAACATTTATTCATCATGATGAAACGAGCAAGTTATACAGCAGCCTTTAATAGAAAAGTCACATCTGTTTTATTTTCTCCTAGATTCTGGTAAGTTGGAGAAGTTGTCAAATCATATTATTACCGTAAATATTGTCAGTTTATGGTAATGTTTTTAACTACCAATGTGCTATGCTTGTGCTGTGTTTCACCAGTCAGTAAAATGACATTTCTGTATCTGTACACGAGCTGTTTTCTTGTAGTCTTCTATTTAATGGTGCTAAAATTTGGGTGCGTGTTATAAACGGGTACAATAATTTCCCCTGGAGTTTACAAGTAAATTTGGGGTGCGCATTATACACGGGTGCGCCTTATATTTGGGGAATTACGGTAGCTAGGTTAGTTTAGCATTAGCTCACCAGGATGATGTCACTATTTATTGCTATAAATTTACAAAACACAACCTTGGTTTTACTTTTGGCCACCGTACAGAGACGGACCTTAGTTTAGGTCAGCCATAGTTTAGTAGTTTTGGTGTATTATTATTATTTTTTTTTTTTAAGCAGAAACCTTTCAAATCTATTTAAATGCTACTTCTAGCATGAATGGTGAATTGGGAATTAGCATGCGTGTCTGAGCTCTTTATTAGAACCTTATTACCATCCACTTTTATTGCTGATTGTCTAGGTGAACTCATACAACGTAGAGCCTCCTGTTGCTGCACTCATTTCAAGTGTAGCTACAAAAATGGTTTCTTGCTTGAAAGGGCCTCTTAGTAACAACGTGAAATCTGCATTGAACTAATAAATGGAGTATGGCTTTTCTAATTCAAACACAATATGCTAGCAGTGTCTTGATGTCATGTAATTCAAAATGGAAAAGGGAGGCTGACACTCACTTGGCCACTAAGGCTGTTGACAACGTTGACTACACTGTTCACTGCTCCGCCGGTTTCCACGGGGCCCTGCACCGCACCCGCCGCATACAGGCTGCCACCGTAATCCAGGGCAAGACCGTTCTGGGGAGGAGGTGGAGGAGGAGGAGGGAAAGCTGCGAAAGCCTGAGGTACGAGTCCCTCCTGACCAGAAGTAGTATCCTGGGAACCCTGTTAGAAGAAAGGTCAAGAGCTCATTCAGCTACATTCCACCATTCTCTCTATCCAATACATCACCTGAACGCAGTGATGTCACTGTACCATTATCTTACATTGGAGTCATTCAAGCATGATTTAAATATTTACATCCCCAAATATGTGTGTTTGAAACACTTCTAAGTGTCTCTACCCCCATCAATGAAATATTTACAACACACATCTATAATCGAGGGTCACATGCCCCCATGCTCAGTGTTGTACAATCGCGTGTACCATGCCAGCACACACACTCGCCAACGTCTGTACATACAAACCACCTTTAACATGCAAACACCCACACACCTCGCGCAAACCCGCCAACTGTTAGCATGGAAGCTTGCCCAAGTGCCTGTTAGTGGTCTGGATTATACTTGTAGAAGTTTCCGTGTGCGTAGGAGAAAAAAGCAGGAACAAAAGGCAGGCTATAATGAACACATGCTCTGAGCTCGTGGCTGTGGGATGGTTACCCTAAATGGTCACAGGAGATGGACAGAAAGTGTTGGAAGGGGCACACAAGGCGATGACTGACTGAAGTAGTATGGTGTGTCGGTCAGCTTTGCAATGGTAAAGAGAAAGTAGTACTTACAGCTCTATTTTTAACTATCCACCACCTAGAACCTTAACATAAGGTCATCAACACAGGCTCCCTTTGTTTAAAACAATGCAACAGCTCATGTTCTGGATTGTGTCCAAGTAAAATAGACAAAAACATTTAACACACCACAAACTCTTGTTCTGTATAATGACACTGTAGCATGCTTCAAATTTGAGACATTTATTTAAAGGTGCAACAATTAATCGACAACTACTCGTTAGCAAATTAATCGACAACTATTTTGATAACCAATTAATCGTTTAGGACCTTCACCTTCAACTCGCCTTAATTCTTGAAATTATAACATACATATAACTTCTCAGTTTGGTCATATTTTCAAATTTCTTCATTATGTGGTCAAAGTAAGTCAAAGTAGGAAATGAACAAAAATCTGCTTTTACTTTGGAAAAGAAAAATTCACATTTTTACCGTTTTTCGGACACCCTACTGACTTAACTAGCTTCTTAATAAGGCTTCAACAACTAATCGATTAAATCGATTATTACCGTATTGGCCCGAATATAAGACTTTTTTTGCATTGAAATAAGACTGAAAAAGTGGGGGTCGTCTTACATTCGCGGTCTAGACATTATACCCATTCACGATGCTAGATGGCGCCAGATATCATTGAAGCGATGTTCTGTCATGATAGATCTCAGATACTCTCAAGTTTAACCAGTTTGCATCATTTTATCGCAATGTTTTTCCTTATACAGATTTGTTTCAAGACTACAGTTACAGTTAGACTTCACTTTAATGGTTAATGCAGTTACTGCAATTTTGTTGTGTTATCACAATAGAAAAACCAGAAGCCATTCATTTACGAATGTGATTGCACTTTAGTTGACATATTTAAATGTTCAGATATTAAGATTTGAATGAGGCAAAATAACATGCTTTTTCTCTCAAACATATTGTTATAATCGTTTCTTTCAGATGTACTGTAATTGTTTTCTGTATAAAAATTAATTTGGTGTTCAAAAAGTCTTTTTTTCAAACTTGAGTCTTGAAAAAGAGGGGGTCGTCTTATAATCAGGGCAGTCTTATATTCGGGCCAATACGGTAAATGAGTTGCCAACAAATTTGATCATCGATACAGTTGTAGACTACAGGAAGCTGTAAAAAAAAATTACTTTTTGAAGGAAATAGTCATCAATTTTGTCTTCATTGTTACTTACAACATGCCTAAAACAACTTCAAGGTAAATTGTGAAGGTAATTGAAAAATGTGACAATCGTTCGATTAATCGATTATAAAAATAATCGTTAGTTGCAGCCAAACATTCATTAATCGATGCATCATGATGCAATACACTACTAAATGTGTTCACTTGGGTTAGTGGTGGCTCATCTTTAAAATCAAAGCTCAAAAACTGCAAAAAAGTACGACTTTGTAAGCGGTATTCTCTTTACTACGGGTTCTCCTTGTGCTAACGACACTTTTCAGAATGGTGGCTTGTTGACAAGGGGTTGATTGTCTTGTCCAAAAGTGACTAAATTAAGTTTTTAGTTGTAAGAGCATCTTTTATTGTAGAAGTTGCTGTTACAGGCACACTAATTTCCTATGTTGGATTGTTTGGTAAATCAATAATAAAAATAATGGAGAAATATATTTTGGTTACTCTAAATCAGGGGTAGCAGACTCCGGTCCTCGAGGGCCCCTATCCAGCTTGTTTTCCATGTCTCCCGCCTTTAAAACACCTGAATCAAATGATCAGCTCATCTGTAAGCTCTGCAGGAGCCTAATAACGATCCTGATTATTTGAGTCAAGTGTGTTGGAGGAGGGTGACATGGAAAACAAGCTGGATAGGGGCCCCCGAGGACCGATGTTGGCTATCCCTGCTCTAAATAATGGATACTGACAAAGGATAAAAAAGTTAAATTGGGGAAAAATGTGTGTATAATCGTGATAATTACCCAATAATCCAAAAGTAGCGTGCTGAAATGTGATTAAAATGAATTTGCTAGATGTCTCTGTTGCTACTTTCCTGCTCTGAATGCAAACTTTTGTGTTCTCATTCCTGTATTCTGCTATCTGAACAGAGAACTTGTGAGGTACATTGAAACCGTTCATATTTTGCTAACATCTTGTATCTAAAACAAGCGGTACTTAGATGGTTAGTGTGACTTTCACACAAATTTACATCGACATCAAGAATGTTCAACTTCTAAGGTTGCACTGCATTTTCTGCTCAGTAACAAATTCATCTTCAGCCACCTCTCAGACTCCTTGTACCTCCATGTGGCCCTCCTACATATAATTATCCTTCCCATTCACCACCCTAATGAAATTATCCTATAAAAAAATTACTCATAATGAGCATGGCACTGAGATCAGGTCGTATGACAATTAGTTTATACCCACTTTCCTTTCACACCAAATATCACCACCAAAAATACGCCATGCTTACCTGACATCTGCTGGTTTACACTGACTGTGTGTTTTGTGTGACAGGCTGCACTGATGCCCATCTGAGTAGTACAATAGATCTCTGTCCCTTTGGGAGTGTTAAAAGTGTGTGTGAGAGCTTGTATGTACGTGTACGCGTGTTTGTGCATGTGCCATCTGTCTCACAGCTTTTGACCTTTCTCGGTGACACACCTGTGTCACAAGCCCTTATTTCACTGTCAACCGATGGGCCTCAGACACAATGCAGTCACGAGGGACGACTTTCACTAATCATTGTTTCTACTACATATCCTCTCTATGTCTCTCGCTTTTGGCGCTAGGACATCGGTTTTCCGCTGCACTTATATTACCTTGGTGTGGGTGGTTGTCATAGCGACGCTGCGAGAAACCACTGCGGCATCATTTACAATGTGAAACATGAGCCTCTTTTTACACCAAACAACAGCGAAAAGTCACTACACCAGCACAACACTTTAAATGTTAACAAATCTATTTAATGTGGTGCAATCTATCTTTTTAGATTTATACTATATCAGTCCATTGGTTTTAGAAGAGTGACTGATTATAAGAATTTATGTGTACATGTGTAGCATGCAGACTATAACTGGGTTAGTAACAAACTCTGCTGCACAAGTGCCTTTCCAGATATCCCAGAAATGATTCCCTACTGGATCATTGCACCAGATGAGTATAGTCACCAGATTACGGTCCAGCGTATCAGACTTCATTCACATGTTCCAAGAGCAGCTGGGTGTACTAATTTAAACCCTGTGGTTTAACGGACATCTTGCAATCGCGTCTTATCCAGTTTCACATTTTGCCACTATGAAACCAAACAAATTACACATTTTTATTTTTTTTTTTATAAGACGAAAAAAATTCAAACATTACGTTAGCTATAATTGTGCTTCCTTACTGTGCCGCAGAGCACAAATAAGACAAGAAATGCTGATGTGATGACCTTCAAAATATGATATTTTTGCAACAACTGCAGTCAATGAAAATGAGAGTGGGCAGCTCGCATGATTGTGGGTCACCAAATGAAAACCAACTTCGATGATAGAGACAGAAAGTAGAGCGGCTCCAATGTTAAAGGGAAAGTTGATGACCAGGCTCAGCTTATGTGATGAATAATGTTTATGACACCAATGAAGGACAAATCTGTGCATCACGTATTGTGTGGATTCATGCTTGTTAGAATAAACAAAGGTGTTCTACTAGTATATCTTTACTTCAGCTTTTTTGGTTGTATCAATATTTCAATTTTCGACTCACTATTTTTCATTAATATATATTTCACATCTATATGACAGGCATGTTAGAATGTTACACGTTTGGACATAAAAGTTTTACCCTTTGTGGGGAAAAATGTTTTAACCCTTTATTGCCAAATTTATCACATTTGATACACTTAGAATTTCATGATTTAGAGACATTCAGAATTTTGAAATTTCTCAAAAAAAAAAAAAAAAAGAGGATGCAAGTCAACACATGCATCTGCAGCTTCCTTGAGAAGAAAAATCAGAATTTAGCAAGGGTTATAGATATTAGAGCTTTTTACGCATATTCATTTTGATTTTCTTTTTTTTAACAAATTTGAAAAAGAGGTTCCATTAAGACCTTATTTTCAAAATTTTGGGATCCTCTGACAATTGCTTCATGTTGCCTTTAAGGGTTGATATACAAACATGGTTGAAGTGGTCCTCTGACAGAATTCTAAATGTGTAGCATGAAAAATTATCTGGTGTGGTGTTTTGACCTTCCATATTCTTGCTTTTATTTAGATGAGGGGTTGTACTGACCACCATTTACAGATCATTTAAAGGAGTTCCTAAAAATCTACAGTATAGGTGCAAAAATGTCACCGGCCCTGACTTTGGCATGGCACTGCTACAAAGGATATAGATAATGTTAAACATAAATGTAATGAAACAATATAAAGAGGTTCATGGTAAATATCTTAATCTTAGTAAACCATTGGAAAGAGCCAATTCACATTCACACCTCCTGGCTGAGTGAGCATTTTACAAAACAATTCTGGACACCGTCTACTTTGTTGGTAAAACCGCCCTCTGAAAGACTGTGCTGGTGACTCACAACTCACTTGACTAACAATGACTCAAGCTTGAACAACCTGTGATGCAGAAATTTGGCCACATCACTATGGACTATGTGGCAACATGATAAGGGCCATTGGAAAGATATTGCACACAGAATAATAGTCTTGGCTGGGAGGAGCAGAATGGACAGCCCAGGCTATGGATGTTCTTTTAGCAAAACCAAAATAGAACTGGGAAAACAAGCCAAAGAAAGCCTTGTGTTTTTGTTAGGCGATGAGCCTTTCTAGACGACAAGCATTTTTTCTGCATCTCAGCATCTTCATCTTACCTGAAGCACAAAGTCAACAGCCCACCATCCATAAAAATAGTTTGTGCCTGCCTATATATGGCGCTTACAAAAATGCTCTGGATCCAGTAAGCTACTGTTCTTTTTCCGGCTGCAAATGGCCTTTGTGATTCACATCGCCTGAATAAAGTCATCCTCAAGATGGCAGGATAAAAGAAGGGCATTCTTGTTGAAGCAAATTTTAGAGTGGGCATCTGTGTCAGTACTCATATTTGTACATGCTTTGTGTGTGTCCATCTTTGGTGCATAGTGCCATGTGTATACACATCCCCCTGGCGTTAGGGCATAAAGGGTTGTGTAAGTGTATGCCCTGATCAGGGAAAGCAGGCGAGTCAGAGCGGTAGCTGGCTTACTTTCGGGTCAGTTGGCAGCAGCAAGTGTGTCTGAGGAGGCCATGTTATAAAATACGCTCCTGCACAAGAGTCTGCGCTGCACTACAGGACAACGAGCTAGGCGGAGTTGATGACACGGCAAAGACAGGGCAGCACCAGGTCATTTCATACGAAGAATGGCATTTGAGGGTCTTACTTGGCAGCGCCATTAGTATACACGCTAATTCAACTAGATGAAAGATTTAATTTAGTTTGCCTCCTTACAGTATATTTAGGCAGTAGGCAGTAGTCTCCAAGGTAATAGCTTTCTCCTTTTGTAACCAAAAGTACCAACCTGTACGCCGGAGTTCAAATAAAGATAGGCAAATGATCGCTGCCCAAAAAAGCTGCAGAAGAATGGGGCTTCAAACTCATTTTAAACCAGAAAATAATATTCAGCTTTGCTTCCACCAAGCAGCCATATTCAGTTTACTTCTGTATTATATGTTTTCTATTGTGTACCATCGTAAAGGGCTAAAGAAATCTGATCTGAACCATCCAGCTTCTCAGTTACCTGTTGTTGGCCTTGTTGTATGCTTGTGAAGAATAAACACATTGCTGTTAATTGATTGGTCAACAGAAAATTGTCCGACTTTTACGTTACAACTGAATGAAATGAATGGGAACAAATTAGGATGATTTTTCTACAGGTGCACAGGACTATTAATATGTGTTAATATGTAGCATACACTGTATATTGTTTAATTACCCAACAATCTTGCTTGTTTTGTGTGGTGTCATAGTATTTACACAGCTGGCATATAATCTTCATTCCACCTTGTCACATCACAGTGAAATTGGATGCCTGATCGTTCTATCGTTTTGAGAAATCATTTGTACCATTTGGTGATGGTTATGGTTGTTGTGAACTGCAATATATAGAGGTATCGTGATAAAGTGAATAACTAAAGCAGAAAGTGAAACCACACACAGTTTAATGCTTCCTCATTCTTATTTCTTATCTCCATATTTTCAGGGAGAAAACTAATTCAACATCTTTAAAAAAAAAAATATTTGACATAAAATTATTTTAAATACGTAAATTAGACATGAATTAGCTTTCTGAAATGTACGGTTCTGATGAGTCCACTGGTTAAGAGTTAATGGAGTGAGGTTCCACTGGCTGGAAATGATAGGTCGACATTCTTCTAAACCCACAGATAGTCACTATACTGCCATACCGCTTAACCAACATGACAATCAATAATTGCATTAACGGTCTATTACAAATGACATGTTTTTAAAAGCCCTTCACTGGTTCAATCTGGTTTGTTATACGGTAATATTGTCCTGCTGGTGCTTCAGTATGTTTATACGTTCCTGGCTTGTGACCATTTAAGATATGCAGATTATCTGGTACAGACTTATGATACACCAACCTTGCGTAAACCGGCCAAGTGAGCACATCTACCCAAGAGGTGTGACTCAATGAAGTCTGAGGAAGACACAAATTTCCAGAAATTTGAGTTTTTTTATCAGACAGAAATGAGTAATCCATTTGTAAAAATGTCACATTTCAAGTGATAACTCCTGCAGCAGATAATTTCATAATAATTATTAATTGATGAAATAATGAATATTAATTATCACAGCACTATTGATCCCATGTTCTGTTTGTGAGCAATATTCTGCCATTGTACTGCTCAACAGCCCTGCAAACATCATTGTGCCAAAAACAGGCAGATATAGATGAAATGATTCACAATCTAGCTCATCATGGCACATTTCTGATGACTGGTTGTTATGAGCTACACTTTTAGAAAAACTCTAAGCAACTAGCAGAAATTATAGACATATTTAGGCAGTGTTGGGCAGTTGATGATGCAGATGAGCCAGGTGTGCCCCTCACACTCAGCTGCCAGACTGTCACCGGCCATTAGAGTCCTAGTAAAATGACTCAAAAAGAGCAATAAGGTGTTGCCCTACATAACATGCTTGACTTACAACAGAGTCTATGCCGCATTCAGACCGTGCAAGTTTTATTCTTGTCGTGTTTTCAGCTCCAATACAAAGTCAATGTAATCGCACTTTGATGGTGACAGGGGGCCTTGCGTGCAGCAATGCAGGTCTACATGACGCGATATCAACATTTTGACCAAATAGGCCCCGCCTCGAAATGTTCTGCGATGCATGTTCGCGACTCAAGAAAATGGCTCTGGTTCATCTTTCTGCGATAGATTTCAGCAACAATGACGAAGCAGCCAATCAAATAATTTTTTTCATTCACGTGACTTCTGCTGCCACACTTCTAGCTGCAGGAGCCAGAACCCGGTCTCAAAATCCGGTGAACAAAGAGTCAAACAAAGAAAAAAAAGGACTACGAAAAAAAAATCATAATATTACAAGATTAAAATTGCAATATTACAAAGTCATACATCGTAATACCATGAGGAAAAAGTCACACTTAAAAGATAAAGATTGTGAAATTAGAAAAATAAAGTTATATTGCAATATTATAATACTAAAGTCGTTAATGTTACTTTACATAAAATTACTTGAAAAAAGTCATAGTGTTACATAACTTAATGGAATATTACGAGATTAAAATTGTAATATTTCTAGAAAAAAGTCCTAATATCACAAGATAAAAGTGGCTATATTGCTTATTTTTACATTACTGAACGCAAAGTTGTTTAGTTTCTCTAGCTTTTGGCAAAAGACATAGCATGAGCAAGGCGTTGTTGCGCAATGGTTCAACTTTGGTGAGAACACAGCTTTAGTGTGCGGAACTCAAAAGGTGTTCTTCTGCAAATTACGCTAGGGATGTCCTCGAGCCGATCATGTGATCGGAAATCCAGACTATTGGGCCATTTTTCAGAGCATTGGAATTAGGTGAAAAGGATCGGGGTTTTAATTAAGCAAAAAGTCTGGGCTTCCCTGTTAAACTGCTGCCCCCGCGACCCAACCCCGGAGCAAGCTCTGAAAATGGATGGATGAAAAAAAATTATATATTTATTTATTTATTTTTCTAAGAGCTAAAAAGTAATAAAATAATCCATAAATACCAATAGAATGGCACTGCCAAAATAAACAAAAATATATATGCGTTTTATACTCCACAACACTTCCGGAAAATAAACAGCCCCAATAGAAGAATGTTCTGCAAACTAACGCTGGAACTTAATGGGTAGCTGCTGGAGTGGTAATGTCTGCTGTGTGGAAATATTTTACAGTCGAACGGGGAGAGCCACTTGCAATGTGTACAAAGTAGGCATGTGCCGGTATGATATTCTGACGGTACGATAACCTTAAGCCAAAAATATTATTGCAATTACAGCTCTAAAATGTGTTACTCTGAGATATCTGGGTTTAAAAACAAAAAACAAAAAAAAAAACCTTTTTTCCATTGAACAGTATTTTTATTCTTCAAAACATTAGCAAATTAGAACATAAGTATAATGTTAATTTTTTGGAAAAATTATTTTAACAAAATATTCATTCATCCATATGTTTTACCACCGCTAGACACACTAAACACGCTGGAGTTAACTCTCTTAGCTGGCGGGAAAAGTTCATGACAGTGTTTCAAACCTTTAATTTTGAATAAATTAGTACTGTCAAATTTATCGCGTTAACGGGTGATAATTACCATAATTTAAAAAATTAATCACGTTAAAATATTTGACGCATTTAGCGCATGCGCAGAATGCACCGCTCATGCATTGCCTCAAACAGATTACAATGACGCTGTTTTTTGCACATTGAGAGCTAAGAGGCAGAGAAAGGCGAGTGGACACAGGCGCTCATTGGACCTCGCCGTTTATTGGCATAAGATTCGGCAACTCCTTCACAACAAACATAAGTATCATTTGGTGAAAGCAACACAAAAATAACATTCCTATCTCTTAAAAAAATAATGTTCACAAAAAGAAAGGTGCTTCAATCGTTTGGCTCAACAAATACACTGGATGGAAACATTTAGTCACAATATACAAACCATCAGAGGTCTCGTACGTTGTGAAGCCAGCACTCAAATGACCGTGAAGTACAATGGAAACAGGGAACTACGGCGTCAGTCGAGGGACAAAACACACTCATTGGCTTGATTTATAAGTAATTTAAAAGTGGTGTATTTCAATCACTACCTTACGTAGGTAAAGACACTGTGGAAGAAAGGCAGGGAGCCCATATGATGTCGCCGAACGGTGACAATGGCTAGCTACCAGTTTATTTTTTGATTGAAAATTTTACAAATTTTATTAAAACGAAAACATTAAGAGGGGTTTTAATATAAAATACTATAACTTGTAATAACTTTTATCTTTCAAGAACTACAAATCTTTCAATCCGTGGATCCATTTAACAGAAACAATGTTAATAATGTTAATGCAATCTTGTGGATTTATTGTTATTATCAACAAATACAGTACTTATGTACAGTATGTTGAATGTATATATCCGTCTTGTGTCTTATCTTTCCATTCCAACAATAATTTACAGAAAAATATGGCATATTTTAGAGATGGTTTGAATTGCAATTAATCACGATTAATTATTTTTTATGCTGTGATTAAATCTATTAAAAAAATATATTGTTTGACAGCCCTAGAATAAATGCAAAATCATATTGGAGGTATTGCCTCCTCACAGCCACCCTTCACATATGTGTTTTACATGTCTGTTGGCCCTCCTCCTCTAAACCGTAGCCGTCTAACTTTTCTGTAGCCGAAGTATTCCCATACCAGCGATTTCATTTTATTCGATGGGGGAAAAAGCTTATGACTTTTACCTTCTCCAGCCATCGTTTACCACAGCTGACACTGAGCAATCATCGGTGGGGAAGGGTGGAGCAGCTGCAAGCGAGTGATTTCTCCATGCATTTTTGGGACATGAAAAATAGGTAATACCTTAGGGACGGTATGATGGCAAATGTATGCGATTTTGAAATCTTGACATTTTTATACCACGATCTACCTTGAAACCGGTAATCGGCACATATCTAGTACAAAGTGGGCATTTTGCGTGGTGGATAGAAATTTGTTTAGAAAAAAATGCATATAGTAATAAAGTTCATTATTTTTCAGAATGTAATGATAAAAATTAAACTTTCATATATTTTAGATTAATTACACACAACTGAAGTAGTTCAAGCCTTTTATCGTTTTAATATTGATGATTTTGGCAAAAAGTAAAGAAAAACTAAAAATCCCCATCTAAAAACAATTGCATTTTTTATCTGACCAAAATATAAGTCAATCTTAAAATAATTATGTTCAGCTATGCACTCAATACTTGGTCGGGATTCCTTTGGCAGAAATGACTGCTTCAATGCGGCGTGGCATGGAGGCAACCAGCCAGTGGCATTGCTGAGGTGTTATGGAGGCCCAGGATGCTTCGATAGCAGCCTTACGCTCATCCACAGTGTTTGGTCTGGTGTCTCTCAACTTCCTCTTCACAATATCCCACAGATTATCTATGGGGTTCAGGTCAGGAACGTTGGAAGGCCATTTGAGCACAGTAATACAATGGTCAGTCAACCATTTACCAGTGGTTTTGGCACTGTGAGTAGGAGGACGTGCTGAAAAATGAAATCTTGATCTCCATTAACTTTTTTTCCCCCTGTATCGGATCGGGACTCTGTATCGGCAGATTCTCCAAATCAGGTGACTCAGACTTGAGTGCAAAAATATGCGATCGGGACATCCGTATCATGCGCACTAGACCAGATTTGGCAGGGAACTCCCACATCTTATGGTTTCACGTCACAGAGTGAGTATCTGGTGGGAAAGGATGCAAATGACAGACCTAAGTTGATGCGGGAATCTGCACAGCCAGCAAGGACATGAGAAAATATGGCCCCAGGGTAACAGAGCAACAGAGCAATTTTTTTTTCCTTATTGAAAATATTAACCTAAAAAAATATGAATAGTCTTAAGTTTGACTATACTCGAGCAATCATCTTAGGTTGAAAACGATTAAGTATGTGAATGGGTGTCCTACTGTCCTACAATGGGTTAATGTCTTATTTTGGCCTTTGGCTTCACAGCTTTACTAGCAAGGCTGGAAACAGCTGGAAAACCATTTGCGATGTGTCTACAGCATACCGATGAGCCAGGAGACACCCTCTTATTTAATTATTCTATTCAGCATCACCCCCATCCTACATCACTCTTCCTCCTCCCCCTCTTCATGCCACTGTTCTCCCTTTCCTCCCACTCACCGATTTGCTTCTTTACGCTTCATAAAATCCAGACGGGACCCTCGCATACGTGCCACCCCCATTGGAGTCTATCAAGCTCGTTTGCCTCATAGCAACAGCATTTTAGCGACATCCTGGCCCAACCTCCCACAGGCTTCTCAGTCGGCTTATAGGGTAACATGTCTGCTTGTCAAATTAACCCCACCTTTTCCAACCGTGATGCTTTTTCCTTATAAGGGTTTGTCTAGAGACGCCCCCCTTCTTCCACATACTGTACTGTAAATGTGTGCAGGCCTGTACACACCCCATTGCCGACTTCAGCTGCCCCCGCCTCCCTCTGTATCAATGGTCCGCTGGGTTCCACTGCAGCAAAGTATGAATGGGGAAAAAAAAGCCAGTTACATTATTTGTTTGTCTTTTTTATTAATGGCTGCATGTCACTTTTAAACATGCAGGTGAACAAACAAAAGCAAGTATTTTTGCTCACCTCTGTCAATGCATAATTATTAACGCCAGCCTATTTAGATGTATTGTGTGATTATCATGGTAGCTGGTAGCATGGTATGCTGTACGTCTTTTTAAATATGTACACAAACGAGCGACAGGGCAGTGTTCTGACTGGCACCATGCGACAAGTCAGCTAGGGCAACCCCGATCCATTTCAAAGGCGCGCAGATGCCTCACTGTGAGCGCTTTCGGAGCAATTAGAGAGCAAATTGCTGCAAAGGAGGTATAAGCATTTATGCTGCACTGTGGCAACCAGAGCCAATTCTCGCTGCTTTAAAAAAGAATGAGGCAAAGAGCAAAGGTGTTTATCTAACATAGCGGTGAGATCGACGGTCTCCCTCACGCCACGAACCATCTAACAATCTGTGCAAAATGAATGACTCATCCCAGTTGCCAAGGCAACACATCTCATAGGGATCATTTAAAGACCATTATTGTTAACCCTGCAAAGAATCAATAAGAAGATTTGGAGGATGTATGTATACATGTATGTCGATGTACGCATGGCCTTGTGTTTGCAGCAGGTAGGCGACTCTCCCTTGCTTTAGGGCATAGGTGGGGCTTGAGAAAATATTTCAGCAGTGCAGCCAGTCACCTACTTAAACTTTGTCAGGCACATAAAGGTAAAAATGATTGCATTTTGTTGAATTGCACCAGTGAATTACAAACCAAACTGCAAAGTCAGCATTGCACAAAAAAACTCAAAAAGGAGCAAAGTAGCTTCTGGCCAACTGTATCCTCAGCAAGTCATCCCTGCATAATGTTCGCCTCATCATCCAGCAGGCTTCCCTTGCCAGGGGTGGCCCGTCACCTTTTCCAAAATAATCAATTTCTATCCTCCCTCTCTTTTTCTCCCCCCTCTGTGTGCCCCATCCCCCTCTCTTCCAGGGGCTCTTAAAGGAAAACATTGAGATAACAGCTGCCAGGGCCCCGGGGAGAGCAGGAGGAGGGAGAAAAGAGGTCAAACAGTAAAGAGAGCAAGGTAGAGCTGAAAGAGGAGCACACACGCGATGAGAAACTGAATAAGGAAACACACTCAGTTCTAACTCATCGGGAATTAAATAATAAGAACACCAACTTTTATTAATGTAAAGTGCACACTCTACACACGTTAGCAGTGATGCAGTGATGTGAGCAACAGTGGAAGAAGGGAGAGCAACTGCTCTGTGGACACCTGTCCCTTTTGCTCCTAGGCAGGAGTGATATACACAGACAGCTGCAGGGGCAATAAAGACCACTTTTGCTCTCCCCCTTATTGCTTTCAGAGCCCAGCAGCCATGTGCAGAGTTTATCAGCGACGACATCCGCAGCATCCAGCCAACAGCACTGTACCGATCGCATAGATTCCTCTAAGCATACATAATACATGGCGGAATAATTTCTGGCAGGGGCTGCTCTGATGTTCACATTGCGTGCGATTCTAGCTCTGGGCGGAAGAACAGATGCCACAACAACAGCGTTACCATCAACGTTAACCACATGAGCATAATTTCACCATCGCAAACATTTAAAATGGCAACTTTCTACATTTTCAGCACAGGGAATAAATTGAGAGTGGAGAACTGGAGTGAAAGGGTCAAGTGGAGCCCTCGTCCGTTAGTCATTAATCAGCACTTCATGCTTGATGACAGTCCTGCAGACTGTAGTGTAATCACATGCAGAGCCTTTGCAAAAAGAGTCATCAAGCATCCATGTACAGGCATGGGCAGCAAGTAGGATAAACACTCACCGACAACACGGAAGGATAGTAGAGTCCCATCATCGTATTCTGAACAACACCACACTGTCGTCTCTCCTCCTCCTCTCTCACTCCTTTCCTCTTGTCACGCTGCCTCGCTTTCTCGCTCTCCCTCTACCGAGCTCGTGTCACCTCACCACCTCAGTCTCTTCTTGTCTGTCTCACAGATTCAAAATCTCCCTCTCTCTGCCCCCGCTCGCTGGGTCTGCCCTGACAGCTTTCCCCCTCCTCCCCCTTCACTGCCTCTTCCTCTTCCTCCAGCTTCTGTCCCTGTCACTTTCTCTCTCTCCCTCTCTTCACTCTCCTCCTCTCTCTCCCTCTCACTCACGCCCTCTTTTTCCTCTACACGGAGCCTTCTGTTTTGCTGCTGTGCCCTTGCTTGCTCATCTTTTCTGCCTCTGCTCGCTCACCTAGAGAAAACATACCCACCCCTAAAACAACCCCACCCCCTGATTCAGTAACACCTGAAAATTTGCCCCTCCCCCTCTGCTACTCATTACAACCAAACTCTCTTCTACTTCCTCTACCATCATTCTCTTTCTCCATCTAAGTGAGTTAACTGGGTCTGATGGCACTATTAAATTCTGTAGTGGGGCCCCTCCAACCCACCAAATGAAAGTTTTATGTGGTTTTTTTTGTATGTGTCACCAAGTATCACCAAGACTTCCCGTTTCTCTATTTCACTTTTTGATCATGAGTTACTTAAAAGAAAAAAAAGGCTTAAATTGTGCACCCTCTCCACTCTCTCTGTAGTGAGTATCAGTGTTGTTAATAATGGCGTTATTTTTTTCAGTAGTGAGTAATCTTATTATTTTTCTCATCTTTGCAACGCCGTTACCTTTATTGAGGATGTAAACTATGCGTTACTATGTTAGTTGAATGACTCGAGAAGTCTGAGGGGCTGTTTACATGGCGACTCTGCGACACGAAGACGTAATGACTGTGTTGCGGCATTGCCTCGCGTGCATATGGTGTCGGCGAAGACGGAAGGGGAAGACGAAAAATTCTGAATCCTGCCTCCCAAGTGGAAGAATTCGATTGCGGGGGGATTGAGGGGGGCTATCTCCGCATGCATATCAAAGGCTCCCGCGGCGGGACACCGCGCCGATAACGTCAGCACTCGTACACGTCACATTGGGCGTGCGCAGCGGTGCTACTAAACATTTAAAAACAGCAAATATGGAGGAATGTCAGCTTTAATTGACTGTTTTAATAATATTTTTAAATCAAATATGTTGAATGTTTCCATTTTTGTGCCTTTTTGAACAAAAGAAAAATGCCAACGCTTCGAGAGGGCGGGCATATTTTTTTTCCAGGCTGAGGAACTTTGGTGGGGTCAAAGTGCATCATTCGCTGTCCCCTTGTATATCTGCACTGCCCCCTAGGGCCTGGCATGAATACTACATTGTTTTCATGCGGATTTGCAACATTTTTCGAATGGAGATGGGCCCATACAAATGCAAACATGAAATTTTTCGTCTTCTCGGAGAGTCACCATGTAAACGGCCCCTGAGAGACAAGGAGAGAGAAGAGCGGGAGTGGGAAGGAGTGAAGGGAGTTGTGATGCTAGGTGGCTCCAATAATAACTGTAGCAGACACCATACAAACTGCGCCCACATGATGCTACACTAGATATTACAGGAATATAGAACTAGATGCGAAATGACACTCAGCGGCACTAGCAAATTTATAGAGTAGATGTGAAATGATACACTTGCCGGCATTAGGAAACAGCCTGCCTTCTTAAAGCAGTAGACTTCTCAGGTAGGCTCTGTTGTAGAGAATCGTCCTAGCGAACCTAAGTAACTTCATATCTAAAATACTCCTAAATTGGCAAAATCTTAACGTGGGCCTTGACTCCTTAAATGATGAAAACAGTTTAAAACTTTTACATGTAGAAAGCAGACAGAAGGGAACTAATGCAATAACAGGAGCAATTTCAACAACTTTAATGGTTGATTCACAACATTAAATGACTTCCAAACATAGCAAAGGTTACCATCTAGTTATAACAATATCCACAATATCCCTGTGTTAAGTTTAGGGTAAAGAATTGGGGGTAGTGCGAATTGTCCCAAAAACCCTTTGAACTTCACATAGTGTGACCTTTCAGTCTTTTTTATTTTTTTGAATGGGAAAAAAAAACATGAAAAGTAACACCAGTTATTTGACGAGTAACCAATTACTCTTACATTCAGGTAACTGAGTTACTAACTCAATTACTTTTTAGGAGAAGTAATTTTTAACTCTAATTAATTACTTTTTGAAAGTAAGATTAGCAACACCGGTTAGTATTGCCCATGTGCTCGAGCGAAAGAGACTTGACATTGATGAGATGGTCAGTATTTTGAGTCTTTTCCCAAGTGAGTCTCCCTGCAACCTTTAGTTTTCGACCAACAGGAAGAACATGGCCACGAGGAGAAACATCGCGATCCAGTACCCAGAAGAAATTTTTTATGGCTTGCTGAATTGTTAATGTCTTCACTGCTAATTCTGTAGCTTTGGCTGCATGTTTTGCATCCATGTGATTAGGCCAGTGCTTCTCAATTATTTTCTGTCACGCCCCCCCAAGGAAGACGTAAATGTTTCTCGCCCCCCCAAACTCTCTGCCGCCACTGTAAATAGTATCATTTGTCTATAAAATTACTATTATAAATACGCATCTGCCTAACATTGTGTCCTTTTTTTTCTATTAAAGAAAAAAAGTAACGTAGATCAACTTATAATAAAGTATAACTTTATTAACATTGTTTTGTTTGTAACAGAGAAGACTTGACGTGCATCAATTTGCCTGAATTTTTAAAAAAAAATCACAGCCAAACTAAAAAATACACTCAAGGTACATTTTTGACCATTTGATACAGAAAAATAAAATGTCATAAAATCAGTAAATAATAACAAATTAAAATTGATTAGAAACATTCACTCATGAGGACAATGTGCCAAAAAGTTTGACCGAAAAAACAAATCTGAAAAAAAAAAAAAAAAAAGTGTCCTTGGACAGGACAGTTTTTATTTTTGCTGCTCACAGTATTTACCTCCTTTGCAATGGTGTGGAGTTATTTTTGCAATGAGCATGCTAACAATGCTCACTAGCTTACTGTTATAACACTGACAAAGCAGGACGATTGTTGGCAATATTCGGCACGTTTTCACTGAAAAAATTAAGCGGCTTAACAATGAGATTGGGGTCTAATGTTTTTAAGTGGCGTCTTAATTGATTTGGCTTCTGGCTGTCTGCTATAATTATTTTTAGACACAGTAAACAGTGGTCTTTCATCATCACCCACTGTATTAAAAGTCAAACCTAAAAGGCAAACGGCACGAAAAAAGCGCATTCACGGCGGCCGAGGTAGAACCGTAGGTGAGGGCGGTCGTCCTGACGATCCCAAGCCGAAAACGGCACTTCTCGGGCGGCGACGTGAGAACCGGACAAGACAGTGGGTCGCTGCGTGAGTGAGTCCGGTCGGAAAACGGCTTTCGAAAACGGCGGTGGCACACTGCTCTTCATATCTGTTGTCTGTGTGTGCTCAGTGCTCTTCCTAAATTCAAAAATACTGCGCGCACTCTGAAAATGAGAGCGCCACTGCCACCTACTGAGTGGATGTGCAAGTACACTTTATTCCAGTACGGCAAAAAAAAAACATGTTCCCCGAGGTCACATGCGCCCCCCCCCCCGGCATCGCTCTGCGCCCCCCCCAGGGGGGCGCGCCCCACTATTTGAGAAGTACTGGATTAGGCAAAGGGGCCGTTTACATGGTGACTCTCCGAGAAGACGAACAATTTCATGTTAGCATCTATATGGTTCCGTCTCCATTTGGCCAATGTCGCAATTCTGCATCAAAACGATGTAGTATTCATGCCAGACCTTAGGGGGCAGTGAAGATTTACAAGGCGACAGCGAATGATGCACTTTGACCCCAAGAACTTCCTAAGCCCGGAAGACAACATGCCCGCCCACTCCAAGCAATGGCATTTTTTTTTTTTTTTTGGTCCAAAAGACACAAAAATGGAAACATTCAACATATTTCAATTAAAAACATTCTAAAAACAGTAAATTAAAGCCGACGTTCCGCCATATTAGCTGTTTTTAATGTTTAGTAGCACAAGTGCGCACGCCCAATGTGATGTGTATGAGTGCTGACATTATCAGCGCAGGTCCCGCGCCGCTGGAGCTTTTAATATGCATGCGGAGCAAGCCACCCTCAAGCCCCCGCAATCGAATTCTTCCACTTTGGAGGCAGGATTCCAAGGTTTACGTCTTTGCCTTTTGTCTTCGCCAACACCATAGGAACGCGAGGCCACTCCGCAACACAGTCATTGTGTCTTGGTGTTGCAGAGTCGCCATGTAAACTGCCCCTAAATTTGAACTTCTTTAGTAGAAAGCAAACACCTAATAAAGGAAGCATACCTCACTACCTTTAAAATGGTGCCACTGGGGTGTTTTTGAAACGAAAATGTATCATTCTCACATGCTCTTCCAATTTTACGTCTTTTCACCACTCTTTACCTTGCACTCCCAACGAGAGCCAATTAGTTTGCACCAATCAATGTCTGCTTCAGGGTGTGACTGACCTTTGTTTACCACCCACAATAACTCAAGCACAAGAAGTCTACAGAGATTCCCTAAAAAGGAAACTTGTTAACAGAAAAAGTTAAGAGATTAGAAATTTAATTAACACAACATTTAACACTTTCATAGCCCTATATTTATTTGAAGGAACATATTTTGTAATATTTATTGCAAATGTAAGAGAATTTTTTACTATTACTCTGAGCACACTGACGAGGCTCTGGTCTGACTTCAATCATGTCAGTATATGCCTGAGTAAAGCAGATGCTGCTGTCTAAATGTTATACTTAAAAGTTTTGATGAAATGTACTGTATACATTATTATTTATATCAGTGTTTAATCGTCATCAGGTGGGTCATATATTTTTGCTTGTGGGTCTAATATAGCTGCTTATCACTGGTGTACCGTGTGTAACAATATCGGTCTCTGTGTTGGATGACGAAGCTCCGGAAACACTCACTAACGACTGAAGGGGAGCAGGAGTAAAAATGACCACATTAAGACTAAAATAAGCAGTTTGGATAAACAGAAAGGCAATAATTTATGAAGGCTTTGTTTTGTGCTGTATACTTTGTAGTTTGCAGTGGTGACTTATTGTAAGGCATCTTAAGACACTCACATCATTCACAAATGTGTTAGATATTAAAAACTATCAATCTAAAGTGACAAGTTACCCAACTGTCATTTACAGTTTACAGTATAAATGCTCTGCCAAGCAACTGTGCCAACTAAGACTAAATCAAAGCTGCATCTTTTTCATAATTTCTAGGATCTGACACAGACTATTACATCTTTCTGATGGTCTGTTTAAATTGATACTTGAAAAGAGTGGGTCATATTTTAAAATAAATTTAAATCGGACCAAAGAATTACCTAGTGATGCCTCAAATATATTCTGTAATTTAAATGAATTGAGCTCACATGTACAGTGCTGCTCGAAAGTTTGTGAACCCCACAGCGATGGTCAGATTTTTTGTAAAAAAAAAACTAAAATAACCTTATTAAATGTTAAGTTATACCCAAATCCACAATACTAACATTCCAAATAATGGACTGAAACAAAAGAAATAGTTATATTGTCATTCTTTATTTAACAAAAGTGGTTGATTTAAGAAAAACTCAGATATCATGTGTGCAAAAGTATGTGAACCCCTTCAGTTAATAGGATATTGCGCCTCCTTTTGCAGAGATTACCTCAACCAAACGGTTTCTGTAGTGACTAATCAGCCTCTCACATCTACTTTGGGGGATTTTTGCCCATTCTTCCTTGCAGAACGCAGTCAGTTGAGAGAGGTTTGATGGGCGTCTGGCATGAACTGCTCGCTTCAGGTCCCGCCACAGCATTTCAATGGGATTTAGGTCAGGACTTTGACTGGGCCAGTCCAGAACACGAATCTTCTTCTTTTTCAGCCATTCCTTGGTTGTATTGCTGGAATGCTTTGGATCATTATCATGTTGCATGATCCACCTTCTGCCAAGCTTTAACTTCAAAACAGATGGCGTCAGGTTATGTTCTAGGATTTGACAATATTCCTCAGAATTCATGATTCCCTGGACTATGTGGAGTTGTCCAGGTCCTGAGGATGAAAAGCAAGCCCAGATCTTGACATTCCCACCTCCATGCTTCACTGTTGGGAGAAGGTTCTTTTGGTGGTATGCAGTGTTGACTTTTCGCCAGACATGGCGGTTTTGGTTGTGACCAAACAGTTCAATTTTGCACCTACATCAGTTGATGAAAACTCTTTTTAATATAGTCTCGACAACACAACTGTTAAAAAAACAAAAAAAAAACTACTGAATTGAGTGATTAGGAAATCAGGTTGAAATAATAGAAAATTCCAAAATGTTGAGGGGGTTCACAAACTTTTGAGCAGCACTGTATGTGAAGATTTGATCATTTTAAACATTGCTTAAATAAAGCCAGTAACAGCTCATGTATGTAATGAATGAGTTAAAAGTGCTGTTCGTTTCACCAAGCAGCCAGCCTGCCAGAGTACGTCTTTCTTCACACCTCAAGCTTCTGCCTCTCCCCAGGCTCTTTCTTCAATAGCCTTTGATCACATCACCTTCATGCTGCTGTTGACAGTTTAGCACCTCTGCAATGTGGGAACATATTCTGCACGCTATCCATCTCTTCCCTCATAGCTTTTTGCCCCAAGAAAGGCTAGTTGACACTTCAGTGTCCCTAAAGTAAATAAGTCTGCCTGGCAGTAGCAAAGTAAAGGAAAGCCCAAGATGGTGTGTTTTGCAGTCCAGCAAAAGGGTAACGTTCAGTCCTGTGTTTTGTTTTGTTTTTCTTTGCAGACAGTCAACATCTCCTCGTTTATCTGGGTAAACATTTTACATGTGTTCACTTATGCAAAAGGGCGAATTTGCAAGTAAGTGACGTGATGTTCAGCAATTCCTGCTTCTTTTATTTACAATGAAACCATAGTAAATAAAACAAGCTTTGTATTAGATTTCCCCTCAGTCATAAACTACACACCATATACAGTACATCATAATAATAATATCAACTCCGCATGTTTGCAAACTTTTGGCATTACTTTTGAGAAAACTTTTACTTCATTTCAGAGATTGAGAAAATCGCATGCCAAAAATTATTATGGTACACAAAGCTGCTGTGTATTTCTTCCCCTTCATGTGGCTTACCAGTGCCACTTCTCCCATCCAGTTTGCGTCAAATGACCAGGCGGAAAGTCTGCATCTTGCTGGCCGTAAAAAAGACTTTTAGTGGAGTCTAAAGTTCTTCAAAAAAATAAAAATAAATTCTCCTCGTTTTTTAAACTTGTTACTAGTGTTTTGTCCGCAAATTTCAGAATCCACGCTGAGCAAAGAGTTGGGTTTTTTAATTAAGATAAACAATGTGCTCTTTGCCTGCATTGTACTACATTACATGACTTACTTTCTACACCAGTTGAGAAGGTTGGAGGGGGTTGTTTTCAACCAGTCACACATCATTCGATAAAATGCGACGCCAAAGTCAGCTGAGTAAAGAATGCTTCCGTTTTGGTTCTAAATGTAGATGACTCCGCTGCTGCTCAGTGCTGGGGTGGATCTATTGTAGTCAGATATAAGTAGGGCCACATTCCTAACCTTAACCCTAGCTTAATAAACTTTTTAAAATACATTCTATGAACAAAAACATCTATATTATAACGTTTCACAGCTTTATTTACTCTGACAGATTTGTTTAGCTATTAATATCCAAGATTAAAACCGTCTGGACTTATTTCAAGAGTAGCTCTGTGGTTTACGTTTGCTGCTTTGGTTATGACATACTTGCTCTGTATGGAAGACTTAACATACATGTTCTCAAAAATCCCAGAGCATCAACCATTTTCTTTCTTTCTTATTTTTCTTTAAATATCTTTAATTTAAAACCGTTTTAGTTTAAAACCGTGTCGTGAATGTTGGATCATTTGATTTTGATCATCTGTTTAAGTGGTGTTTTTACTTTTAAGTTACAGTACATTGAGTTGTTACTCTATGCTATGTGCTATGCCAGTGTCTTCGCTTATTTATTCATGATTTTTTCATAATTTATCACACGTACCTATGTAGTGCACAGCAGGCAACTCTTTCACCTTCATGATTATTCTCATTCGAACATCATCATTAGTGGGGAAAAGGTTCAAAGCAGTATCATCTCATCACTATGCAGCAAAAATGAAAAGTGGCTAATTGGCTGCCAGCCATCTGAAAAATCTCAGCAGTCCCACTGAGAAATCAAACAAACAAGGTTTCGAGCAAAGGCTTAAGATGAGGATGAAGTGCTGCCAGAGGTTGGTGAGGATGGCAGAGGGAGGGAGGAGGGGATTATGGCTAGAGCATCAGCGGATGAGTGGATGATCGAAGGATTAACCATATCAACTGAGCAGTCTAATAACACACTCAGCAGGCTAATAGGAACACCAGAAAACAGACTGCTGCTTTACAAGTATAAATACAGCCACGATTTTTCCCCAGTAACATGTACAGTGCATACACTGTATGTACCGTATAGTTCTTTTCAGTGTACCCAAAGATGCTTTAAAAGATAAAAATAAAAAAAGGAGAAATGCATTAACTACTGTATTTGTAGAAAGTTAAAGGCTACAAATAAAGGACAGTTGCAGCAATAGGGATTGTATTAGTGTTGGAAATGTGGAGTAAAAGATACATTATGAAATACAGATCTTCACTTCCCTTAATGACATATTACAGTACCGTGCATCACAACTCATGTTTTGAATTTCATTTAAGTTGTACTAATGCTTCATAAGAATGTTTTTATTCAAGTCTGTTTTTCCCCCAACAACATTTAATATAAATATTTCCTTACCTGACTATGAGATGGGTAGCCATGGTAACCGAGGGTCAGTGGATCATTATTCTGCAAGAAACAAAATCAGACATTTCAAAATATATTAGCAATGCAAAAAATAAACACCATTCACTTCTGACCTTTAATGCTTGCTTCTCCCTGTTTGTAATTATTTGTAGTCAGCAGTACCTTGACTTACAAGTGCCCAAACATATCAGTTTCTTATTAGGTCAGGTTATTATTTTGTTTCTTCTTCTTCTTTGAGCCTCAATAAAAGTGGACAGTACAACATACAATATCAAATAGGACAAGCAAAAAGCTACAATACATGTTCTTGGTTTAAACAGACTACCAATTATGGGCTTTATATAAAAATCGGACAACTGTTTTAATGTACAGGATCCAAAATGACACTCCTTGCCATTTAAACAAATGTCAACGAGTCAAACAGTTTTAAGGATTTTCAGTTCATTGTTGTGCTCAACATAATGGTACTTTTATTCACTGGCATCTCTTTCCAAATAGCAGCATCTTTTGTCTGCTTACAAAGAAAGACTCTTTGGAAGCATGTGAGACCAAGTACACAGAAAAGGAATGATGGGCAGATTCAAGAGGACCTTTTTAAACACAAGTAGGTTGTGAAGTGAACCGTGATCAAGCCTCTGTTCTCCCTTTACATTTAGATAGAAACATGCATCGATTTGACTTTGCACCACAACAATTACCGGTACTGATTCTACTATTAGGTCAGATTCTTTATTTTCAGATTGATTTCAGATCCATTTTCTGCCAATCTTGATGGTTTGATGTTATTGGTAGACTGTAAGGTAATGTGGCTTGAGCAAGGCAAAATGTATTGAATTAATGGGTGATGGGGGAGAAGATCCAGTAGACTAGCCATCTTGGAGGAAGCATTGGATCCCTCATAATCTTGAGGTTGCCATTGTAATTACTGACATTCAAGTCTAAAAACATGCTTGTTTGGAGCGGAATACTGAGCAATGTTTCTATCGATTCTCAAAACATTAGGAAGTAATTTTGTTCAGCCTTCATTACATTACTCTGGCTTTTATGCTAATGGGCAGCGTTAGAAAAGCATTATAATGACATATTGGAGGGAATAACCGATTTTCCTCGTCCCGCTGGATTATAAAATAACGCTCCTCTCGCCTGTATCCTCCTCTGTCATCTTTCTTCCTGGAACTAATGTCCTTTGCCTGTTATGCTCCAGGGGAAACACTTTGCTCTGTGAGCATCACAGCTTGAATTGCACTGATTAGTACTGTAGCCATCTCACACTGAACCCCCAGGGGGCCATTTCACTAAAACTGAGCATACTGTAACTTTCCCAATGCGGGAGCTTTTGCTGGTGGAACAGGAAGTGGTCTGCCACCCCCCCAAAAAAAGACAATCTTCGAGCCAAAAATGCACTTAGTGAACTGGCTATGGGAGGTAGAAGCTCTAAATAATAAATTACCTTTTAGAAGCTTGAATAACATGAATAAAGCATTAACATTCTGTATTTTTGCAGCAAAATAACACTAAAGATTACAAACAATGAAAGGACTAATACAGATTTGCGTTAGTAAAATTTGTCAAAATGTCTAACATCTGGAATTGCGATGAGATAAACTGGAAATACAAGAGGAAACGGAGCAAAAAAGACAATGACTCATACATGAGTGGAGTCATGTGGTTGATTTCCAGGAGGAAAGAGGAGGGGGGCTGCATGGAGAGTATAGCAGCGTCAGTCCCAATAGCAGTATGATTGTCTACCTTCTGTGAAATGTCAAGCAATACGAAGATTATTCTATTTTCCTCTAAAACAAAATTGAGTGTCATTAGGTGGAAGGGTAAGGAAAACAGAGCATCATTTGATATTAAACCACAAATGCTATTCTGCCTTATGAATGAGTTATCGGTATACTGTAGCTTGCCAATGATATTTAGTGAGAAGAATGGATTTAACGGCAGAAATACATCCTTTTCTATCACTAAACAGCACAGTGCCCGAAAAGATTCTACTTGGTGAAACTTTAGTGGTTGCTGAGGAAATATGTCTGCGTAGCATATAATGTGGTTGTAAAACTCGTATCTATTCCACTTGTTTCATGGGAATGTTATTCTTTAAATAACTACATTTGACTGCTGTAAAAGTTAACCTGCATGACGCCACACACACAAGTGAGCAAGATTGAGAAAGAGGGAGTGAGAAAGAGGTTTTTATCTTAAGATAAACTATTAAATAAATTATTAATATTATAATCAAAGCTCCCCCAAAAACAAGAAACCATTAGATTAATTACATCCTCCGATTTTCTGCAAAGTAATCAAAATAGATTGAACTCTAGAGGAGCTACAGCATCCATGGTTCATTCTTTAGAGCATGCGCCTCGTTTAAAAGGTGTGAGTTCTAGTGCTTAAAAATCAAGTGACAAGTTGAGTGATGCTAGTCAGTTGCTATTTACCAGGGATATCCTGATCCGATCACGCCATTTTCCAGAAGATCGGAATCAGGTGAAAAGCAACGTGTTTTTAATTAAAATAAAAACACACACACAAAAAAAAAACTATCCATCCATCCATTTTCTCCCGCTTATCCTGATAAGCAGAGCAGTAAAACTGGCCAGCATAGTTGTTACTTAAAGTTAACGATGATTGACTGGTTTGTAGCTTTGATCTTGCCAGAGAAGCTTGGTAGCTCTACGATCAAAGGCCAAAATGTGTCAATCATCATGTAGGTTGTTAAACACAAGCGGTAATGTGCTATGGCAACTCATTGTGTAAGTGAGAGGCTGTTCTCAGCAGAGTGAGCGTCAAAGTGTGAGTGGATTTGAGTGGACTCACTCAATGAAAAATTTAATAAAGACAAGCATTTTTTACGTTATTCTAATTAAAAACTCACATTATAAAGGCGGCATGGTGGGACAGTAACATATTTGGAGCGTTTTTTTTTTGTTTTTTTTTTTGGAACCAAAAAAAACTACTTTTCGGTATTGGATCAGGACTCTGTATCAGAATATTCTCATAAAAAGGTGACTTGGACTCGGGTGCAAAAATACTGCATGCGATTGGGACATCCCTACTATTTTCTGTCAACAAACTAAAGCTACCACTGTCATTTATGGATAATGTCTCCACAGTCACCCATCTTCCAAGTAATAGGACAGTAGCACGTTTTTTTTTTTGTCTTTTAACAGCTTTTCAACGATATTTTAGTTTTCCAAGGGAGAAATCCTCTTCATTTCACCTCACTTTTTTATTCTAAAATATGTATTTGTATATGAAAAACAAAAATTCTGCATTACGTGCACACATGGCATCTGTTTTGCCTTTGCTTCTTTTATTTCTGTGTGTTAAACACTGTACTTCATTTTCTGTGTGAATCATGTGTTATGTAATTACATTTTTTATTTAAATATGCCAACACATTACTAAAGAAGAAACATGCAAACCTCTAATTAGAGAAACTCGACAACATTCACAAAATGATCCTGCGATACTATTTAAATCAAATAAATACAATTTGGATATCATCATTTGTGCATAAATGGGAAAGTATTTGTGGCTTGTGCCATTGTTTTTTATTTCAACCAAGAATTTCCCTTTTAGTGCATCGCTAATATGACTTTACTTAACTTGTATATTACCCTATTTACAGTAAATGCCAACCCAAACACCACCTATTCTTTGCCGACCATTTGACGTGAAAAATATATATATATATCTTCCATTAATAGTAAGGTTATTATTTTTTTCTTGCTGAGGCTGTGGAGATGAGAATACAGAAGGGTAATCTGTGTACACTGCCCCAGTCAAGTTATTTGTGCTTACAGCTGTCAACCCGGCAAGACCTTATTAGGTTAGGGAAAAGGACGGAATGAGGGAGCGCACAAGAGAGAGACAGACAGAGAGAGAGAAGGACAGAAAGACAAAGAGAGCGAGAGAGAGTGACAGCGCAAACGGCCCAATTCCTTTGCAGAGTGACAACCAACACAGCACATTCGGCCTCATTGCAGATGAAAATTGGAAGTGACAACCTCATCTCAACATTGGCCAGTAGCGGAATCGGGATGCAGACGTGATGTGGTGGTGTTATGAATACCCTAAAGGAGATGTAAATGACGGAATTCCCTGTTTTTGAAGTGGGGATAAAATACGGCTGTCGAAATTAATCGATTAATCAAACAACTGATAGATCAAAAATTAATCGAACTACTACTATTATTGTAAAGTTAGTGCCATTGTCTAACTTTTGAAATGGTAAAATACTCGTTTCAACTCCTCAAGAGAGAATAGTTCTGTGATTTCTGTAGTCTCCATTGTAAGCTAATTATCCTTATTTATCGAGGACATTTGCAATCACCTACTCTTGCTTTGCAAAACAATGGTCACCTCTCCCCCCCATTTTCTAGAGTTGCACCAAAAAAAACGATATAACTGGATATTCGATCTTCATGACAAGAGATACCAACGTATCGATAGCAAGCTCTTCATTCAACATGAAATCCTTCAAGTAATCTCCAAATACATTGATTGTTGAGACATTTACTAGCTATTGTGAGGCATCTCCATTCTGAGGCTTCACATTGTTTCCTTTTGTCAAAACACCGTGAGCATTCGCATAACAGGTACTGTATAAACAAATAGCAAGGAGGACGTAGCAGCATGCCTGCAGTTCAGGCCAACAACAAAATCGAATGCAAGAAGGCAGACTGTAATGAATCCGTTTTCTTTATCAAACAGTATTTCCATCAAAAGCCTTCAAAGCAAATTCTCATCACTAGCTGAGATCCACCACCTTTTGTAAATAAAATGGTAAATATCGTCCCTCGAGAAGAAAAAAAAAAAGCTTTCCGAAGTGTATAAATTACTCATGTAAAAACTACTTGTTTACCAATCGAAAAATGGAGTAACGAACTTTCAGTAATGTTGGATGATAATTACCACCTGTCTCTCTCCCTTTCTGCCCCCCCCCCGCCCCTTTCTGCTCACTGCTTTCTCCAAATAAACGGGAAAAAATCAAAACAAACAACAACAACAACAAAATCAGTGTTTCTTATATACAATCCCAATTTGAAAGCAGACAATTTAGTTTGAGTTTGTGTTGAAAGGAGACTAAGCTGCTATAAGAAGTGGTTATTTTTGTGGTTTCTTTATAAAAATAAATGAGAAATCTTTACGAGGGTTGTCCCTGTTTTTTTTGTTGTAATTTTTTAGTAATCTTGCAATTAAATTTTTGTTTACGATTATTAATTCACAAAAACATTTTGGAACACTTAAATTCTTTGTTAAAGTACAAATAAACACATGAATAACAATAATAAATCACAAATAAACAATGAGGTCAAATGCGGATGGCATTAACTCGTGCAAAAGAATGGAATGTAAACAGATTCAGAACACTGACTTCACTTTTCCAACAGGATTCAAAACAATTCTTACTTACTCTATTTGTGGGACAGTATGTACTTGACTGATAAATAATCATATCAAATATCGATTTTCGCAAGAAAAAAAATACAGTATCCAGTGATCAAATTTGGGCCATACACACAAGCACTAATTCAGTTTAATCATTAAATAATACCAAATAAAAAACAATATGTGTTTAATGAAACGGTAATTGAGTGCCGATTCTATAATAATTTTTAACGTAAAAAAAATCTTTATCTGAGCATTTCTGATTAATCGATAGAATGATCGGTAGAATAATCAACTCTAAAAATATTCGACAGTGACAGTCTTAAGCCCCTTTCACACACATATCCCGGTAAATTCCCATGTAAGGTGACGCATGATTTACTCGCATCATTGTTTTCACGCATGGAGAAATAATCTGGGAATGATACGGGTTGGACACTTTCACAGATATCCCGTGTTGCCCACTCAGCGTTCTCTGTGCTGGGAGGGCTGCTGGTGCGAATTTATAACCCGGACATTATGTCATTTTTGGTCGGAATTGGCTGTGACATTCTATTGGTCAGATCGTGTTTTGTTACTGAGCCACTTGTGGGAGCGTTCCCGACATAATGCCTGCGCCAATTCAAGCTCATCAAGACCGTATTTAAGCCCAGGCGAATCAAGAGAAGAGTGCCGAAATATTAACTTGCGGGGGGCCGTTCGACACATTGTACTCTCAAATGTCATGCATTTGCTAGCTTGTTCGTCCGCCGCCCTTGTTTTGAAATCCCCTACGTTGTGCTAGTATTTGAGTGTATTTGTTTTGTTGTCTTACAGGCTTTCTGCCTACCGCTTAGGTTAGTATTATTGATCCCCGTCGACCTACTGTCACGGATCCATTGTGTTATTTCCCCTTTTCCGCGATCGCGTGTATTTTTGTTTGTATTTAATAAATCCTTGAATGCATCCCTCTGCTGTTTTCTGCTTTGAGGTACAACCTTGTTTCTGCAGTTGCAGACCCTAACATCGGCAACAAAATAAACCACAGATTTCCAAAGATGGACGATGGACTCTCTTCCTCGGCTCTACGATCCAGTAGCAATTTAATTCTGTTATGTTTTCAGTTTAATTTAGCTACAGTATTTCCAGCTTGCTATGTTGATAAATGCCATGTTTGTTTACCACTTTTTGTCTTACTGCGAGGAAAGAGTCCATGACTATCGCCCCGCTAGGCATGTGCCGGTATGAGATTTTGACGGTACGATAACCGTGAGCAAAAATACCGCGGTTTTACGGTATCACGGTACTGCAATTATAGCTCCAAAATGTGTTATTTTGAGAGGTATGGGTTGGAAAAAAAAAAAAAAAAAAAAAAAAAACTTTTTCCCGGGATTTTTTTATTTCTCAGAAAATATTTGCAAATTGGAACATGAATATATGTTAAAATAAACAAATACACAAAAAATATTTTAAATAAAATAAATAGAACTTATAGACTACCCACAGCCTCAGCTCAGGTTGCTCAAGATTGGAGCAAGAACTAAATTAATTGCTATAAAAAAGTAAAAACACTTTTAAATAAAATTGAAAAAATATTGACTGTACTGTCAAGTGAAGTTTCGCTATTTTCAGCCACTGTGTCAACTCTAGTCTACATGTCATGCCTTTGTGTTAAAAAGACGCAGAATTCATAAGTTAATAAGTTAAAAATGGATAAGTTAGTTAAAATGTGAATGTTTTTGTGTAAAGTTTTCATCTAAAAACACTGGGAGTGAGACCTCTCCTTGTCCAGCGAGCGTACATTTGTGCAAGATCATCTGTCGCAATTAGCGAGCTTTGATGTTACCCCTTTTCCTTCATTCAAGCTAGTTTCTCAGTGGCCGTGAGATTTATAACCTCGATGAAGTTGCTCTCCCAGCTAAGACTAGGCTAACATTTGTCTTTGTAAGTTTTTATTTAATTTGTATTTTGCATTTAAAAGGAAAATGTGTGTTTTGTTTTTGGCGAACTTTTTCATGGATGACTTCCTCACATTCTGTTGTGTTTGTGCTAATGAAGCTACTCACACATGTAAAATACTATTGTACAACGTTTTAAAACTGTATGTTTCAGTTACCATGATTTGAGACATCCATAAATTCAAGAAAAGTATGCCTTTTTTTTGGAGTGTTTCTTTTTAGGTGTTTGGCAGAATAGCGTCACTGACACATACACATCAACAACCGGAGAGGGAGGGGTGAGCGCTGCCGCTCCAAGATACTTCTGGCTGCATTTTTGAGACTTGTAAAATAGCGAATACCGTGCTACCGTATGACGGAAAATTTCAGTGGTTTTGAAACCGTGACGTTTTCATACCACGGTAAACCTTGAAACCGGTAACCGGCACATGCCTATGGCCCGCAATGATATTTATGTCATCAGCCTTCGTGCTCTGACCAGTGAATTTAACGCCTGCTTGGACACACACTGCTTCCCAGAAAGTCCCGGATATTATCCTAAGACGCAACTCGGTAAATGTTCGCGTCGTCTCCTTGTCAGTCGACCTGGGAAATTGCTTTCACATACAAGGTCTGCCCGTTTAAATCCCTGGAGTTAAACGGTGTTCAGGTGTATGTGAAAGGGGTTTTAGAAACAGAATTGTCTGAATTCACTTATCAGCTTTGCCAAATACTATAAAACAAGCATAAATATATTATAATCGGCATTGCATCATGTCCCCTGGAAGTCGTGTGCTCGAAAATGACTAATGACTACCAGAAAAAATCAATGAATTGGTGAATTCGCAGCCCCCTTAAAAATGCGGGTGTGCAAGTACTGTGTTGCTTCCCACCTGTGCCATCCACACAGCACAAAGACATCAACCATTTCTGACTAATGAGCTAACAAGTAGTGAAAAGAGTCCCATTCTTGCAGAGGACCACATAGATTGCTTTACACCACAGCCACATCAAATTGTGCTGGCTCCACTTCGAGGTCAAAGCTCAACCACTGATTTGATACCAGCAAAAAAATGGTTAAAAGAAAGACAGTCTCAAAGAAATGCAGGGAAAGAGGGAGATTTTCAGCCAGAATGGAGATTCATGGAAATATTTTCCACCATCTTAAATTCTGGAATGTTTTGTTCTACAGAAGTACTAATGTGCATTTTATTGCCATTTCTTCAACTTTTAAGCACTTCAATTTAATATTGTAGGAAAAATGCTTAATTCCAAACAAGTTTTTGTCTTCAATTGTTTCTAAATGTTATATATAGTATGTTTAAAGATAATTGCTCAAAACGTGCAATAACTGAGAACAATGTGCTACTAAATTGTTGAGCTATAGTGTAAAACTTTTTCACCAATCCAGCTGTCAAGATTTTTGGGGTTGTGGCCAAAACCAACCTCATATATGCACTTAGGATGAGCCAGCCCAGCTCCACTACTTAAAAACAGAGCCCCGAGGCTTCTGATGTTAGGTTTCTGGAAAGCAAAACAATATTAGCGTCAGTTTTTCTCATGAGTGTTTTGTTGGGGGGGGGGGGGGTGTTCTACTTTTGATTACGGATTACCAGAGAGAAGGAGAATCAATCTTTTTATGGTAAAGAGGAGAGTATTATAAGGTAGATTTAATGTACGGTGTACTAACCCCAGATATTTATGGGGGGTACATATCTGACAGCTCATAGAGAAAATCAGCTAATAATTAAATCCTGTGCAAAATGCTTTGGGATCGTTTTTTTTTTTTTTTTTTTTAAACCAAAGCATTTTTGAATTTGTGATGATAAAGTACCACTGCTCATTTTCCACAGCAAAAGATGAATCCGCAGGTCCTGAACTGTGAAAAAATCGATAATTTCACAAGTAAATCAGAGACAGTTGATGATTCAAACTTAAATGTTCCACTTTAATATAATGCTAATTCAAACAAGGATTTGGGGATTTGTCTGAAGTCTGCCCTCAAATAGTGCACAATTGTAAAGTATACAAACTCATTGGTAAAGGATGTCGAGTGAGAATGAGGATGTGTCTAACAGGCCTTTTAAAAAAAACCTTTATTAGGATTACATATTGAAACCTAGCATAACTTTTGATGCTCAAATCAATTATGTTTGCATACAACCGTATGAGTTTAGTGAATGTTCTGCCTTAGATAAGGATTTCAGGGATCAATGTGGTTATAAAGCCCCCTCCAGTACGAGATGTGATCCCATTAGCTTGAAACAAAGCCTCTTTACTGCCAGTGATAGGGAAAATCTGTTCAGAGAGAGGGAGTGATGCAGGGCGGCCTTCTCCTGCCCTCCCGCTACCACCACTCCCCGCTGGCTTTCATTTCCGGACTATCCAACGAGCTCACGTTCAATACATTTTAGCGGCTGACACTATTGATCTACGCTTCTCTGCTCTCCCTCACACAAACAATCTCTCATCCACACACATGTACTTTAAAGTGCATTTACTTTCCTGACAGCACTCTTTGGCGGCAGATCTGCTAGTGCAAGAACCTCAGCCATCTCGTTTTTCAAACAGGAGCAAACAGACCACTTCACTGCCATTACATCCATTTCCAATGGCAGGCAAATGGCTTGCTCAGTCCTCATGTAGCACTCCAGCAAACATAATATAACATAATAATGACCAGAGCATCCTCTAGCTCTACTGCAATCCTCTATCAAACATATTTGACCATTTCACAGTACAAATTGACATGTTGACATCAAGGGAAAATGGGTCTATGGCATTTACTCATCTGGGTGGTGAAAAGTATAGCAATCGGTTCAAGCATGTGTAGAAGGATCAAGGTTACAGTGCTGCCCCTTTCCTCTAACAAAACTAGAGGTGTTCAACTTCAGGATCACGCAAGTAAACACCAAAATCATATCATATGCACTCTAAAACGAATTTTGTCCATCTGTTTACGCCAAGCATGGAGTAAATTTTATGATTACATTTGGAAATACTGTATTAAGATTGTTTACATTCTCTTCATTGGTAGACCTCTGGTTGCAATCAGTGACATCAGAAAGCCAATTCAGAAGTAAATGTCTGCTTAACACCACGAAATTAAAGTTCATACATGTTAAACAGTGGTATATTATAAGGCTAACTGCGTGGGTCATTTTGCATTTCCCACGCAGCACGTGAAGGCGTTTCCAGTTTTCTTGTAGGGAACTTGGCCCATTTGTGACCTCTTACATTCGACACAAACACGAGATCGCTAAAAAAAACCCGATGTTTTAGATTTGGAGCGTCTTGCTTACCTGTCCAACCTCGCCAATCCCTCCGGAGCCATCCATTCGGGGACGCTTGCACTCAGCCCCAGACGAGTCGATCAACGAGGCCGCTGTCTGTCCATCGGGCTCTGGGTCTCCTCGCTTCATTCCGCGGAGAGCAGCGGGAGCGCCGCCTGCGTTGGGATGCACTCCGGCCAGGGCTTCGAGGTCTCTATCCCGCTCCATGAGTCCACGGGACACGGGCAGCATGATAGATGCAACGTCGGTCGACATTAACATTTAAAAAATGTTTCTTTTTTTTTCTCTCCCTTATTAAACTGATCAGAGGGGCCCTCTGTTGTTTTCGCACTTTGTGCTAGTCAGTAAGGGTAAAATTAAGTAGTTCAACAAACGTATTACTATCTTGAAACACTAAAGGGACTAAATAATAAACGTGTCCAAGGTAAATATTTTTAAATATAGCGCCCAATATTTGCGGTGGCGCTGCCTTCAAAAGAGGCCTATACCGTTTCTGACAATACAGTAACAAACCAAATAAAATCAGCGATCACAACAAATGGCTGCCTACCGCCAAAATGTCCATGAGGAATATGCCTCTTTTTTTCTCTTCGTTTTATAATATAGGCCTTTCGTTTTCGAGACGGAACATCCTAACGTAACCTCAAGACGAGAAAGCTCCTCAACATGTCGCCTATGTTTCCTCGCAGACTTCAACCACAAGAGCGGAGGTACACGAACGGCAAGTCGAGCCCGGTCAGGAGCGCTCTCTTGTCCCCATAATAGTCCGCAAGTGTGTCCCACACACGGAAGAAAGGCTGACGGCGGCCGCGGTTGTTTTTCCTTCGCGGTTGTGTTCTTGCCTCAGCCAAGAGTGTGCTCTTTCTCTCCCGGTATGTTCTGGCGGCGTGTGCTCGGGGGAACGGAAACCGACCTCCCCTCCCTCTTCGCGACTCTTTCCCCTCCTCCAGTCTTCCGCTTTCCCTTTGAACGCAGAGCCACGCAGCCCGCAAGTGTGCGCAATGTGCCGCAGTGCCTCCAAACACTTTTGCGAGGGGCGGAGGAGGTCGAACCTAATGGTCCAAACGGACGGGCATATTCATACTATGTTAGCCATTCACGCCCTACTTGCTTGTTCGTGTTTTTACATCCCAACTCCTGGATTTTTTCCTAATTTTCCTCTTTTTCAAAATAAAATTCCCTAGTTCTTATACAACCGAGGACCTAGGCCCAGTGTGGAGTACTGCAGCATGGAGCCTTGCCTTGTGCTCCTCTGGTATTTTTATTGCTTGGATGACACCCAGTGGTCAAAGACTACCATGAGATTATAATGGGTGTGTAGATAAAAAAAAAAAAAACCTGCAAATTTCCTTGCAAAACAACCCACGCGAACTTTGCTTGTTGTATATTTTGTCCTAGATTCCAGGATTCAGTGCTCACGATGGGATTTTATATAGGCTTCGACAGTAAACAAAATGCTAAAAATGGGACAACTTAAAAGAATCTTCACATAGTAGACATCTGCTCAGTTTAGAATATGACTCCAAGAGACTTTTTAAAAATGTTTTAATCTGTTACATAGGCCTTCCAATTTTTGTACACCTCAGTGAAATGCAAAACTTTTAATGTGGCTGCTACCAAGCAGTTTGCTTAAAAAGCGGCATACTTGTACAGTGGACCTTTGATTATTCAAGGCCTAGAACAATGGTTCTGGACTGGGGTTCGGTGAAGGTTAAGACATGCAGAGCCTTATTTTGTACGCCGACTAAATCTGGGCAAAGTGGTGTTTCTCACCAGGTTTTAGAATGGTTTACCCTCAATTTACAGGCTTCATTCCATTTCATTCAACTGCTCACCCTCAATCTAAAGGGAGATCGGTTTGCTCAGTGGAAGGTTGACGGGCACTTGGTATGAGGAAGTATAACAGACCTACAGAAAGCCTGAACTGTTAAGATTTAAAAAAAAAAAAAAAAAAAAAGTTGGGTCATTTTGCGCAATGAAAATAGTGATGCAAGGATGAGACAAAAAAAAAGTGTGAAATTTTCATTTTCCAACATGAAAATCAACAGCAAAAGGCAAAATTATTTGTATTAATTTTGAAATCTGGAAGCAATTTGAACAGATATTCACTTAGATGTTGGCTTTCTAGATTTTGAATTTGTAAAAACAAAAGAAAAAAAAAAACCTTTATTTTAAAATTCTGAAGGGTTTGGCAAAGAATCACTGGTCTAGAACATGCAGAACCTTGGTGGGGGTTTGTCACATTTTTTGAGGACAATTATCTTTATATATATTTTTCTTGGCTAAGAAATTATATATATATATATACACACACATATATATATAGGGTTATATTTTCCCAATGGGCATCCCCTGCAAAAATTGGTAGTCCAATGTGAAAGTCTAAATATTGCATTTATTGCCAGACCCGATGCATGAATAAAGCTCCATGAGTTTTCATGCGTGCTTGGGCCCTCTACGTCCTTATAAAACAGCATATTGCCAAGGCGAAGCAGTCTGGCAAAAACTCCCTGAATGTTTTAAATGTTTGGGCTCTAATAAATGTGAATCTATGATGCAACCACCAAAAACATTTAATGGACTAAGGAGCTTGAATGTGGTTGCTCACTTCAAGTAATCTACATCAACATTCAAATAAACAGCTGAACACAAGAGGTCTCCAATAAAAACTACATTTTTTTTGTCCTTGACACTTTCATGTTCTATATTTTCTGAGCCTCACCCAACTCTTGATTGTGCAACTCATATACACCCAAAGACTATGGACCACGACCCTCCCATTCACGAATTTAAAAACAAAAGGCTGTTAGGACAAATCAGTACAGACCATCTAGTGGAATGCGCAGGAAATTATTTACGAGCCGAAGGGCGCTTTCAAATTCCCCATTGTTTACCTGGCACCAACACTTGGGTTAGGTTGGCAAAATTCATTTGAACTAGTAAGGCCAATGAGTCCTGAACAAATCATCATAGACAGACATCTGGGTCCAGTTATGGGCCACATACATCGTACACTTGACAAGAGTACAGCAAGAGTTATAGTATGGCTCAAAGAATGCTCTAAGTTACCAAGTATGTCTCACTCTCTCTCATTGTGGGAATGCTTTGACAAAGTCAAAATATCACACATATAATCTACTTATATATTTCACAGTAAGTACTAAGTGGAACCAGTGGAACAGGGGGATACAATATGATGGGTGCATATGGCCAGATAGTGACGAAAGTTCTCAGGGCAACCCCCCCCCCGCCCCCCCCCAAAAGGGGGGGGGGGACTATAGCAAACTAAGACCTTGAGTGTTTACTCAACAGAAAGATATTTCAGATTTTTTTTTACTAGAATCGGTACTGCATTGAATGATCCTTATCTAACCATGACCCAACATGAAATTGCTAAAAGGATATGTCAATATTTGTGTGAAAATGCCTGACACCTGTTAAAGTCATGACAAACAGACATGCACACAGGTGCTCATCAATAATGCCTCAGACTATTTGATAATGTGGACTTCGAGTCATGGGATTCTAGTCATTTTAACACACGTACACAACTTAATGTCCTTGGAAAGCTTTTATTGGTGGTCAAATGACTAATATCTGCTCCCTGTAAGAGAAAAGAAATGTGATCAGGATGGAGAAATAATAATGTGTATATCTAACCTACCAGGCTGTTGCAGTTAACTTCAATTGTCTTCCATGCCTCAACTGTAAGATGAACAGGAAATGGATCAGTCTTGATAAATAATTCACAGATCTCATTACTAAATCATTGTCCATCTGTCATACATAAGAGTAGCCACAAATGGCCCTTTTGTCATTTTTCGCAAAGACTCGTAAGGTTTGTTCAGGGTCGACACTGGGTGCACCCATTTTACTCACTATCAATGACCAAAACAGCCCTCAACACATGGGCCATCAAGTTCAGAACAGGCTTCCGTTGCACACATGAAGTAAATCTGAAATAAAGCATACAGTAATACAATTTGGCCAGTCAACAGTGTGGTATGGTCACATTTTATGTCTGAAAATTAAGATCTAAATACAAATGTGACAGAATATATGAAAAAGACTGCTGGATTTAAATGTATGCACTCACTTTGAAAAGTCTTTTTGCTACCACTTTCCTGTCACTTTCTTTATGCACAATATTTCATTGAGTAGTTTGTGGACAAACAATCCATTATTGTCGTTATTGGTATAATTTTGTTGAATGCATAGGTGTTTGTTGCGGTCTCATCATCAGCCAACTGGGTTGCCACCAAAAAGCCAAGTGGATGTGATTGGCATTCGTAATTTTGTCATTGGCCTATGGGGCATCAGAAATTATTGTGTTCAACTAATTCTGCCTGGCAACTAGCAGCTGCAAGACCCTGATGTTGTAAAAAGACATTGTATGTAGCAATACCTGATATTCTTACAATATATTGTAAGAAATGAATCTAATAACAGCTCATCCTTAGTATCTGATCATATCAATAGTTTGTGAATGTATTAGAGCACAGTGGGATATGTTTATCCTTACCTCCTCTGCCAGGTCTTTGATTTCTGCTTCGGGAAGGAACTGGAAAGTACTCATGGTGAAGCGACGTATTTGAGCATGAGGAGAGGGAGGTTGTGGATCAGACAGCACAACCTGAGAGGTTGGATCCAATGGGTTTGGGCACCTTGGCATGGTTAAAAGATATTTTAGAACCTTTTTGTTCTTATTTTAGGGGAGAAAATTATTACATTTGTCACCATGCATGTTCCTTTTTTGTTCTGACTATAAGGTTGCCTCAGTGAACACTCAATTCACAAAAGGCACTCAAACATACCCGTTGTAAAGCAGCACCCACACTGAATTTCCAGAGCGTGAATAGGCAACACAGTAGTGCACCAAAAGCCTCAAACTGGGATCCGGGGCGTTGAGCATCCTTACTTCCAGATAGAGGGGTTTCCCCAGCAGCATCTGCAGGGGCTGGTGATATTGTGGGTGGTAGCTCGTGTACTGAGCATCTGAGAGAGGATACGTTTGTATGACGGGATAAGATTCATTTATTCCTTTGCACACAAATCTGAATTATGCTGGTGCTACTAGTCAAACAGCAATATGTTCAGAGCCCTGACTCACATGCTGAAAGTAATATAAATGCTGAGACTATATACCATGGATTGCATGGAGGGTGCTGTATGATGAAACAAATTTGTTTACAGACCTTTGGCCAAGCGAAGCTGGACGCCAAATACTCCCTGGGTTTGGACTGCTGGCCCCAGAGTGGGAGTTTTAACCAAGTAGCTCACAGTTAAAGCACTGCCTGGTACATATCTGCACTCCACAAGCAACCTGCCAATAAGTAAAAATATAGGAACATGTGTCTGCTCTTTACAAAAGTTCACCTTTAATCAAATGTAGATCAGTGTATTAGTTAATTGTATAAGTGACTCTAAAGGAAAATTAAAGCCAACATTTTTCTCAAAAGATCAGTATATGTGTGTTGAACACTAATCACAACATGATATTCTGGTTAATATTGCATTTGTGAAATAAAAATGTCTCTCAGATCTCAGGGAACTGCCATGCTTGGCAATATTACCCTTTGCTGGCGACAGTAAATAACATTACAAATACCTTTGCAAACACTGTGAATATCATGTGACCAAACCTGGAAAACTGGATAGCAGACTCCTACTTGTGTATTCTCCGGGTTGATGACATGATAACTTGAACAACACAAACAAGTTCACTTATAAATTTGCCTTGGTTTCCCTTAAATATGGAGGTCTGTATTGATTGTAACCAAGCCGGAGGAGAGGGAAAGTAAGTAAAATAAGATTTTGTTGCCCATTTTCTAGCATGACAGATCAAAATATGCCTGTCATTCAATTGATTCAAAAATAGTTCACCAAAATCATGAAATATATATTTATTTTTAAATTTCTGTACTCGTTTGCACAATGTATTTTGATAACATTTCTGCTTTACTGTCGATATATAGGCTTTATAAACAAACTTTCTGATTAGTAGCAGTTGTATTGCTGAGTTCACATGTAACAGGCGAATCTATAAAAAGCAGCTTGGTCTGACCTGACAGGAGATTCTCTTGTGATGGTCCCATAATTGAGGCTGATAGTCTGAACTGTATTGACAACTTCCACCATATAAATCAAAGTTTTCCCAACTTCCTGCAAAGGTTAAAAAAACAACAACAACAACAACACAAATTTATGCAATCATCCTGGCAACAAAGACTCCAACCAGCCTGTTCTTATTCAGAATTCTAATATTTAGTGGACCTACCACTCTGCGAGTCCCACAGCCATCCATAGGGAGCTTGAACAAGGCATAATTATTGGTCACTTTCACTGGTTTACAGGTGGAGTTGTTGGCAACCCCCAATAGACCGGGGGAGAGGGGGGGTTCCGTGAGGGATGCAGGGACAGAGAAGACAAAGTGGCGATCAACTGTGCACTCTAGAGGAGGAGAACATACACTCATATAAGAATACAGTATAATGAAGTACATGCATGGTTATGTAATACTGTAGTTGGGAAAAAAAAATGTCACAAAAGGTCAATGCTAAAGACCCAAAGTGTCTAATACCCTCGCACAATCAGAAATTAAGTTTCCCCTGCAAAGTAATATAAAATGCTTGTAGGAACGGAGACTGCATCTCACCATCCAGAGGGTAGAAGCAAGCAGGGAGATGCTTGATGAAGCAGCAGCCCAAGGCAAGACATGATGCCTCAGATACCGGGCCTTTGCCGCACTGGAGGCGTTGCTCCCTGGGGAAGTTACAATCTTACAGAACAAAAAAGTATGATCAAAAGGTAAGACTTGAAAAACAAATCCCAATAAAGCAGAATTTTAAAAATGCAGAGAAAAGTACCTCCATCAGACGAATAGGTGGAAACTGGACAATAAACCTGAACTTCCGTCCTGCCATTTTGAGTCATATAGATGACGCCGATGATATACATGTTATCCTTTGAGGAACATTGTCCATAAACAGGTTGATGATCGAAAAGAGTCTATTAAAACGTGTACTCATTGTGAAATCTGATTCAATACTTGCCTTCACAGTCAAGTGACAGCGTGTGTCTAATTGAAGGCCTAAATGGATTTTGCCATCTTTTCCGATGTTTGCCAAATATCCACATTCCTTTGGAGCGTCCTGGACAGTTATCTCATTCCCTTTTAAATCTGAAATATTTGAGACAGGAACCAGCAAGTCTTTTGTTTTGCAGATATTGGTACAGGGACTGTGCATAACATTTTATAGTGGACCACCACCAACCCATTCTCCCTTCCCCCTAAAAAATGCAAACCCGTGCAGCTCCCCTGAAACAATTTAAACTCAAGCAGAGATGATTATAACCATATGCATTTCAAACATACTATATAGTGTACTGTACGTACCAGGGTGAAAGCATATGCGCACCTTTAACAGCAATTCCAGAGATAGGACCGGGTGGGAGCTGCACAAGCATCTGTTTGGAGGAGCAGAAGACTTTGGCCTTCGGGACAACAGAGACACCTGTGGAAGTGCCGCTAAACACAGGTTTTCGTGTAGTTGGATACTGGGGTACAGGACTGTGTGTTGGTGTGTAGGGTGAATGAATAAATGGACGGTGGTACCGAGGTTGCTTATGTTCCTCAGTTGGAGGGTTTTGGGCAAAAGGATAGCTGGGGGTAGAAGTGGAAGGATGGTGAAGATCATCTGTTTTGGGGTAGAAAAAAAATTCATATGGATTGTATAAGTCGTCTGAGTTGGATGGAAGCTGGTAATGTGGCCTGGAGGGTCTTTTATGTTCACTGGAAAGGGGAGTAAATGGTCCTGGCAACAAAGTAGCTGAAGTAGGAAGAGGATAGGAAGGTATTTCAAAATAATCCAGAAGAGTGGGTGGGCGTGGATCTTGAGGAGCAGCAGGTTCAGGGGGACTGGCAGGCAGTGATGCTGGAGGAGAGACCTGGGGGAAATGAGGGGACATGAAACTAGGGTAGATGTCCTGGGAATGACCAGGAGATTGAGGTTTTTGATTTTGTGTTGGAGGAGCCGGGGTAGGAGGCGCTGAAGGATTTTGAGAGTATTGGAACTGATGAAACGAGGCTCCAGGACCATTATCTTGAAAGAAATGAGGGACACTTGGAGGGAATTTGGGGGCTAAGAAGCCAGGGTAAATCATTTGGGGATAAGCAGGAAGCTGGACAATCTGATCTGAGGCAGAAGATTTAGGTACAGCAGGTAAAGAGTTTGAGGAGAGACCAGACACACTGTCTTGAGAGAACCAGGGCATGGCAGGCATTGAGCTAGGAGGGTAGACGTCAGGAAATGTGGGAGATAGGAATCCAGGGTCAGCAGTATGGCGATAATCTGGAAGGTGGGCATTTTGATTCCCAGGTGCAACAGGTAGAGGATTTGAATCATAGGGAAACTGTTGAAGCGGAACTTCATAAACACTGCCTGAAAAAAACGAAGGTGAGGTGTCAGGCTGAAGACCAGGAGATGAGTGCTTTGGAATATGAGGATATGGCAAGTGTCTGTCGGTAGTGCGGTGGTAATCAGGTTTATCAATCGGCTCTATGGCTGGAGACTGTGCGGAAGCTAAAGGATTATTAGACTGAGGGGATGATCTTGGACGACAAGAGAGGATCATTTCTTGCTCATTAAAAGCAAACTGGAGCTCTTGTCCATCCTAAAAAGTGATGATCAGAACATGTTTATTTTCAAGTGTTTGTTTCAAAAGTCAGTACAATTGAAATTGAAATGAACTTACTCTAAAACAAGGAGCAATGAAGGGGATGAAAAAAATTAGTTCATCTGGTTGAGAGTCCGCACGGTAGGCACACTGAGCAGAAACAAATGGAGCCCACTCTTCATTTCCTGCAAAATAAATTGATGAGTTCAGGTCAATCAGCAGGTTCAATTTCAGCATGACAGATGATCTTTAATTTTTATTTTTAATCATAACAATTACGGTAGTATTTTTGCCCTCTCTCCAGTCTTCTTATATTTAAGGTTGAGTAACAAGTAATGATATATTCCATAATATACCGGTATACCATAAATCAAATGAGTAATATTTTTTTTAAAAAACAAAAAAACAAAGAAAAAAATTTCGATTTTAGGATCCACTCAAGAAAATATTTGCAACAAATGACTCGCAGAAAGATCACACAGTTGGATACAATAACTTTAGAGTACCAAACACTCTCAATATTGGTAGGTTGTTCTCTTGCTGGTATAGCTGCACTGCCATGCCATAGGGGGAACAGAGAACGACAGGAATTGCTGATGCTACCGTAGGCATTGCCACTGGGCAAGACAGTTTCAAAGGGCTCCCCCACCAAAGTATGGACAGCACATAGCTGCCGTTCTGAGGGAGCAGAGGAGAAGGTTTTTGGTCAAGGACAGTGCGAGTAAGGTGAGGAATATGTGTGTGAGGAACACCTCCTGGGTAATGTAGCATGCATCATATGGTACTATTATCTGAAGGTCACTCCATGATGTCCTTACTTGGTAACCACAATATAGTGATAAATGGAAGATAGAGACAGGGGAGGCCCCTCCTGTTAAGAGAAATGAAAAAATTAGCATCCAGTGGTTTGAAGAGATAACTTCTGACAATTTGGTCTTTTAAATTGAGAATAAAATGCATAAAAACAATCACACTTTTATATCCACTGAAGTACGTTACAATTTTTTTCCTCACTAAAAAGGTGCTATATATCTAAAACTTTTAAAATCAATAGCACTATTCAAAATATATTTGTTGAGAAAAATAGGAATGCGTTATTTTTTCCAGCTACTGTAAAATATATATATTATACACGACGAAGAAATCTCATCTCCATTCAGAACAACTAAAGTAATTCATGTCACATTACTCGGCAGTGATGCAATGTACACGCTCCTCATAGTTTCCGGCAATAAACAATTTTTTAAAAATCCCCTATTAGTTAATATCCTGAACTATTTGGATTTGGGATGCACTGTTTTCTACGCCTTAGTATAATAGTGGCATTGTTTTGAGCGGCAGACACGTGCTGATGGCCAATAACTCTCGTATGCCAATTCATTTGGAGCCCTCTCAATGATCAAGTCTTTTTATTTTTTATGGTGGCATCGGTGTTTCCCAAACACTAATAAGGTGATTACTACATTTAAAAAAATAGCATAACAGCAGTGTTCAAATCATTTTCCCTAATCATAGGCAATTCAGTGAACAGAAATAGTACTTCATTTAACATGCCTGACCTTTGTCCACTAAGAGATGCGAGAATCCTTCTCCTGAAGCTGTGAAGGTCATGAAATTGTCAGCACACTGCAGCATTGGCTTCATTGCCAGCCACTCAGATATGTGTGGAACGGAGTCAGATGATGATATCAAGACTTTTCCAGGAACTCTAGAAAATGCTAATGCAGAATCAAATTCATGTAAGGACTTTAAATCTGTAAAATGGATAAGTATCATGTAAGCATTTGAATCCTTAAGAAAGGTGTTACCTGTTATATCACTTTCATATCCTTCATCATTTTCAGGCAAGCTTTGTTTTCTAATGGCTTTTCCTTTGGTCCAAGCCCATATCAAGCCCTGCTGATGAATATTGTCGGACTCTGGAACATGACCTGCATTAGATGATTCACTTTGATGCCACAACTCATCATAACCACTTTCGCTGAATTTGTATAGTTTCCTTCCCTGGTCAAGGAGGTCATCTTGTTCAATGCCACCCCTTTCGGTAAAAGGTGACTCTTCCTGGCCGGAAATACGGCTCTTCCACAGTGATGGTGGTACAGAACTACAGTGGCAGTAGAAGTATATCATTATTATAGATAAAAGCAAGGTGGACTTTTTCCTCTTTTCATCCCAACACATCTCTAGTTTGTTGATGCTTTTGCTTGTGTGTGCACAGAGGCCTATTTGCAGGTGAGGCTAATTAAGAGTCATTAGTCTTGGAGTTGGATCTTTCAGGAAGGAGACGTCTCTTGCTGATGACATCATCATCAATTGACAGCTGATATTTTTTTTCAGCGTGGACTGAATAAATAATGAAATAATGTCTCAAAATTGGTCAGAAGCATAAATTATATTAAATGAAGACACTTTACTAAAAAGGTTAATGTGAATAAAATCAAACTAATGGAAAAATGAGGAAAAAAACCTTTGGAGGTTTGTCAGGATACATACTTGTGTGCAACAGCTATTCTCTACAATATTGGATCATTTGGATTCATGTGTGTGGATGTCACAGGTCTAGAATGTGTGTAAAATTTTCCAAAAGATATTTAATCTTTAAACATTTTAAGGGGGGGGGGGGGGGGGGGGCTCAGATTATAACCCATTTGAACACTGTACTGTACTACTAAAGAGGGTCACATTTGACGTTTGTCCAGTGCATGCATTATTTTTAGGGCTGTCAAATGATTAAAATTTTTAATCGAGTTAATCACAGCTTAAAAATTAAGTAATCGTAATTAATCGCAATTCAAACCATCTATAAAATATGCCATATTTTTCTGTAAATTACTGTTGGAATGGAAAGATAAGACACAAGATGGATATATACATTCAACATACTGTACATAAGTACTGTATTTGTTTATTATAACAATAAATCAACAAGATAGCATTAACATTAACATTCTGTTAAAGCGATCCATGGATAGAAAGACTTGTAGTTCTTAAAAGATAAATGTAAGTACAAGTTATAGAAATTTTACATTAAAACCCCTCTTAATGTTTTGGTTTGAATAAAATTTGTAAAAATTTCAATTAAAAAATAAACTAGTAGCTCGCCATTGTTGATGTCAATAATTACACAATGCTCATGGTGCACAAAATCAGTCGCATCCAAGCGCCAGCAGAGGGAGACAAAAAACACAAGTAACAAGTGGACATGACACTGCTGTCATTTTAATCTGTTTGAGTGGGGCATGTGCGTTAATTGCGTCAAATATTTTAACGTGATTAATTTAAAAAGAATTAATTACCGCCCGTTAACGCGATAATTTTGACATCCCTAATTATTTTTATTACTTGTTATAAACACTGCATGTCAGCCAACAAGTGGATCTTGGATAAAAATAAAAACAAAGGATGCATGGCATGTCATCAGATGATACACAATCCATTATCTATCCATTCTTAACTAGACACTGAACATTATGGCATAAATCACGCATTTGGGCATTTGCTGTTGTGTACCATGGACTTGTGCATGCAGTACATTTAGGAGCGTTCAGCAAGTTATGATTACAAACAAGGTTGCAGCTGGATTTTATAGCCATATAAAGGGGAAAAGCATTTGATTAAGTCATGTGTTGGATGAGGATTTTCTTGTGTTGCTGCTCCAGATGGGACTGCAATGTGCTGCAGTGTCTTGGGAGGGAAGAGGAGCAGACTGCTGGAACTCATTTGGAATGCTCAAATGTATTGCGCACTGCACAGCTTAAATTTTGTATTGAAGGGTGTGGAAATTGGTTGGATGAAGGGAGAATGTGCAGAGGCATTTCAAAAGAAGGGTAGCACGAAAGGTCCAGTTTGAAGCATAACTGAGCAATAGATTTTCTTTGGGGGAACACATTATTGTTGTAAAGGTGAAAAAAATGAAACATGTTCCTATCGTGAAGTACATTATGAGGCTTAGGAATGTGTCAATGGTGGCACTTGAAATACATTTGAACTTCCATTCTTGCTACACAAGGAAAAGATTGCTGGGATGTTCATTATTTCAAAGAAGACTTTTCAGCCGTGACAGCTGCTTCTCTCTAATATCCTCCCAATAAGCACTCTACACACAGTAGCTGTCTCTGTTGAGGCCCACATGTTGAGACTTGAATAGAAAACACCACTGACTGAATTGGTGTCAAAGAGGTACCAGTACACTCTTCCACTTGCACAAGATACATAAGCATTGATATTATGGAAATTTAAGGGTCCATTACAAGCCAATTTTGGAAGAGTCCTTTTCAAGTAAGATTAAAATTTGTTGCAGAATTTGACTTTGACGTAAAGAAAAGGACGCTTACATACAATTTTACCGGATCTAGAATACTTAGGGCACTGACTTGTTTCTTGGCTGAGCAGCTCACATTGAAAAGCCAAAAAACGCTGTTAACATATAAGGGTGTGGCAAGCGTAAGAGCAGAGGAAGTCATTATTATGTTATCTGTCGTCATCCCAGCTCCAGCACAAAGGCGCCATTGTTGGCCCGCGTGAGGACTACTCCGTCCATGTGGGGCCCCCCTGTAAGATCTTGGACCTGAGGGCAGAGATGAGCTGAGCCTGCTTTCAAGACATGCTTTTGCCAAAAGAAGACCCATACTCAATTGAGATTTTCTTTCATTCAGCACAGGGAGTAAAAGGATTTAGCGGATGTGCACTGGCTGAATTTTGATCCTCTAAAAACATAGCATTATTTGAACAATCCACTACATCTGTATTATGTCACAACTAAGACAAACACCAACGGCCACACACACGCACACTTACTTGCTTCATACTCACAGCCATTGCTTGAATAATTACATGAATTAAATAGACGAGCATAGTGCCAGACAGTTATTTTGTTAACACTACCCTCTATACAGACTTTGACTGCAGTTAGAGGTTGCCATGGTGATGCTTGTTGCCTTCGCTAACACTGCAATTTGCTGTCAACCAGGTTTGTTTGTATCAGATATTGAGGAATCCCTTGTTTGTTTACTTCCATTATTCCGGACCTAATTTTACATAGTGTTCTCAAAAAGAATATACCAGTACTGTACAGAATAAGTTATATGAAGAATTTTACAACTGGAGCAGTGCCTCTTTGTCTGCTATTGTACTCAAGATTTATTGATACAAGCGGGCACACATTGAACATAACATCTGAAGTCCTGATATCAAACAGCTTGCAACTGTAGCAAAATCTCATTGGAAAATATACCAATAGAGTTGTGTGAAAGCTCACTTTGTAAAAAGCTTTTAGAGAACAGCATACTGTTAAGCAGTGGCCCACAACTGGTGGACCGCGGTCAGACTCCTGACCATGACACAATTTTGTCTGGACCTCCGAACATTTTTTTATATTAATAAGTATTATTGTTCATTTGTTGAAAGACATACTGTACTTTTTAAATAGTATGTGAATACTTTCACAAAACAAATGAATACTGTACTTGAGTTATGTTAAGAAGGTATTTTATCTATTGTTTTCAAGTGAATGAAAACAGATTTTTATTTTATTTTTTAATGTAGTGTATGACTGTCTAGACCCCTGCCTTAGCATGTTCGGACTTTGGGCCATTTGGAGTTACTGGTCCTCTTGCAAAATTTAGTTGGGCGCCCCTGCCCTAAAGGTTGCATTGACAAGTTAAGACATACTGTAGTGTTGTTTTTTTTTGTGCTTATAAAAGTTTAAACATTGACCCATTGGCTGCCATTTATGGCTATACGGTAGATGTCCAAACTATTTTAACTGGAGACCTGGTAGTGACAGCCCTGCCGGTTAAAATGGATTGGACATCTATCCCCATCAACGGCGCTGAAACATGATCATTCACTACCAGCCCTCTCAGTTGAAATGGATTGGATATTTATCACCATCAGTGGCAGTGAATAATTTAAAACCAGCAATCCTTTTACACTTGGTTTAAGGCTAAAATGCCTTTTGCTGAGATTGTAACACTGTGTGTAAGAAAATGGGAAGAAAGTTAATACTGAAACACTCCCAGTGTGATGTCAGTAGAGTGTCAGTCTTGAATTAATTGTGAAATGAACTGGCCAATTTATACACAGTGTGGCTAAAAAAGACACAAATATGTCAGAGAATGTAAATTGAGAGCAGATGGATGGTAATGACAGCAGAGCGTAGACATTTACTGATACAGCAAAAAAACTTTAGTGCATATTGCTATATAAGGGATGTGACCACAGAATTGCTGAGCATTCACGTATTGGACGTGCACCCTGCATCAACATATGGTCTGAGAATAATTAAACTGGAGTGTGTGCTGAAAATAAATTTGAAGTAATTGCGCAAACTCGATCACTCCACTAATTCATCACATTCATTTAAAGCTACATCAATCTTCCTTTCCTCACCAGGGTTGCGGGCGAACAGCAGCCTATTCTGGCTAAATTTGGTGAGCTACACCATGTATTGGTTGCCAATCACAGGGCGCATCTCGGCACTATGGCCCACAGACCACATTTGGCCTGTGAGTGGCTCTACGGTGTTGAGGAAGTTAAAATAAAATTTAAAATATGCCATGATTTGATTTTGAAACCAGTCATTTTTATTTTGATGCACGTACATGTGGATGCGATTCCCGTTGCACTGTGTTATTGGAGGCAACAATCGATCAAATATAAACAAGATGGCGACTAAAGTAGTAGCTGGGGCTAGGTGATATGGCCTGAAAATAAAACCTCAGTTTTTTATTTAACCAAGAATTTGATTTATGATTTCCCCCCCCCAGATTTTCCCCCTCCCCCTACTTTTTGAGAACAAAAGTGACAAAGCTTGAAACAAGTTTAACCCTTTACTGGGCAGGCACTCATTGAACTCATTGGCTGCCATTGACAACTAGGCATCCAATCCATTTTGACTGCAGGGGCGAATGATATATTGTCATTGTGGCCTACATGGCCCAAATGTGATTTCCACATTTGTGAACCTCAGGTCTTTATGGGTTAAAAATAGTCACTTGCCTCATAAAGGGTTTTAAAAAAACCTGCATGTAAGGGAATATTAGAATATACAAAAACTAGCTCCTCTAGCAATATTGATGAACATTATCTTTTTGAGAATCAGATTTTGCCATGGCCAAGTAAAAGTATGTTGCTGCCATGATGGCTGATGGTAATCCAGTGAGTGCGTTGCCTGGCAGGACCCATCGATAATCAATTTAAAGCTTTTTAAATAATGTGAAACAGTATTAGACTCCAGACTGGTCAGCTCTCTGTTCCACACTGCATGCACTTACTGTACATGCCAGTAGTATATTCATGCTTCCTGAATCCATTAGCTCACTCAAATTGTTTAGATATAAACTATTTTTCTCTTAAGAAAAAATAGAAATGTGAAAATTGATGTAATAATAACACATTTATCAACTAAACAGGCAATGTTTTGTAACATTTTAGCATCATGTGTAATGGTCAAAACCCAATGGTCAGCATGTGTAAAATAAGATGGCATTTGTTAAAAGTATTAAGACAAAATACCCCCCCCCCCCCCCCCCACACACAAAAAAAATATTTTTTTGAACTTGTCAAATGACAATAAATGACAAGGGTGAAATAAAAATATCTTGTGTCACATTTAACGTGAAATGTAATACTCGTGTCAAAAGAAATTTATCAGGGTAAAAAGTGGTGACTTTTGAAAAATAATTCCTATGGTTATTGCATATTTGCATGGTATCGAGGGATTCCTACTATACTTGGTAATGGTAACATAGGGTGACCATATTTTGATTTCCATAAAGAGGACACTCGGCCCGGCCTCGAGATTCTTGAATTTTACTTGAAGTTCACTCAAAGTTGCCTATATCACTTTAATATATTTAAAGTCTGCTTCCTCCATTTGGATAGGAAAATTCAGTTAATCAACAGGCTTTATTATTCCTGAAAAATAATCGAACAATAAAAACGCAAAAAAAAAAAAAAAAAAAAAAAAAAAAAAACTGGACAAAGCCACACCCCTCTACTAAACTGAAATAAAAAGATGATAAAAATAATGCAGTACCAATATAACGCACACCCATGGAAATGTAGTCTAGTCAATACATACACTCAGTAGGCTATGTGCCAACTAAACATTTTTATAAATTGCTTTCGTGACAATTGTCATTGACAAATTGTTATTCCCACTCAATTGTTATTCTCAATGTTTTAGATTGCACGCAAACAATAACCTAAATAAATTGCATACAATTCAACAAACAATAACGGAAATAAATTGCTAACGATTCAACCAGCATCTTTCCAAACGCAGCAGTTCAAAAATACATTTTCCATAATGCCTAGTGCGGCTTAGCTCACTGACTGCCACCCTATTAGCGGTGCATTGGTAGCTTAGGCAAAATCAAACATTGCTATAAAAGTTTACAATCATTGGCGGCGCAATGATGTGACACCAAATGGGATTTTACAGATCACACTAGTACACAGGTGTCAAACAGATTCCAGAAAGGGCCTAGTGGGTGCTGGATTTTGTTCCAACCGATAACGCGCAGAGTGTTTAACCAATGAACTTCCTGCTGAAACAAGCAGCACCTGACAAAGTTTAACTGATTACACATGTAAAAGATCTAATTGGTGAAAAGGTGTCCTCTTCATTGGTTGGAAAGCAAACCTGCACCCACTAGGCCCTTTCTGGAATCGGTTTGACACCTGTGCACTAGTACAAAGCTTAGGGGCCGTTTACATGGTGACTCTCCGAGAAGACGAAAAATTTCAAATCTGCATTTGCATTTGCGTCTCCATTCGAACAATGTCACAATTCCGCATGAAAACGATGTAGTATTCATGCCATGCCCTAGGGGGCAGTGCAGATTTACAGGGCGACAGAGAATGATGCACTTTGACCCCACCAAGCTCCCTCAGCCCGGAAAAAAATATGCCCACCCACTCGAAGCAATGGCATTTTTCTTTTGTTCAAAAAGGCACAAAAATGGAAACATTCAACATATTTAATTTAAAAATATTATTTAAACAGTAAATTAAAGCCAACATTCCGCCATATTTGCTGTTTTTAATGTTTGGTAGCACAGCTGCGCACGCCCAATATGACGTGTACGAGTGCTGACGTTATCTGCGTGGTCTCGTGCCGCGGGAGCCTTTGATATGCATGCCGAGGAAGCCCCCCTCAATCCTCCGCGATCAGATTCTTCCACTTTGGAGGCAGGATTTAGAATGGCGTACCGCAAGCAACACGTCACTTCCGTTCATTAATATTCATGTCATTAGCTACTGTTGCTAAGTAAGGACAAGCCACCGTTTGTCCCTAATAGGAAATGAATGGAAATTGTGTACAAAGGAGATGTTTACAGAGTTAAACCTACCAATTCTCTCCGAAAATGATGTGCCTGGTGCCAAATTCACTGGCAAAGATGTGGAAGAACATAAAAATGTTCAGTTAAAGAGATGGCTTTATGTCGAAGGCTGAAAAAGACGAAAAAAAAACGAGCCAACCTAAGCATAGCTTTTTTATCGACGCAACTGACAATTACATTCTCCTGTTTCCACAAGCTATCCTTTACCATCAGCCCTGTCTTTCTTATATATCCTCTGGTTGTCCTATGTCTCTTAGCGTTCTTGGGGGTAATTTAGTTAGCTTTGTGTAGCGATCGCAAATGCTACTCAGTGACAGCCAACGAACACTTGTAATTTTTTCATTGATAACACATCTTAATCCTATAATTTATTTACACTTCCCCCTTACTAAAGTAGTTTTTTTTATATATATAACAGAAACGGTAACAGTGGCAGTCAGATACCATTGTAATTCTTTTCAGGTCATTCATTGTCAGACAGAAGCAGTACGGCACAACGTTACGCTAAAAAAATAAGTTAAAAATATAAAAATGGCTTACCTCTTTGTCCTCTGAAAGACCATGCAAACCCAACATAATGTTTACTGCATATGAAACGTGAATGGATTCGCCGAGCTGGTGTTAAAGTCCGCGCAAGTTGATTCGGTCTTCACATTTTTTCCTCTCGAGTTTTTGGTTTCCGGAAATGTATGAAGAAAACATCCTTCATGTGTCGTAATGTCTAGAGTCGTTTCTACAAGTTCCAAAAAAGCAATGCGTGATCGGCATGTTCGTTTTTGAAAGATTACCGGAGAAAAGTAGCACTTTTTACGTTGGGTCTATGCGAGGGTGGGTCTATAATGTCCCACTTCGGCTTTACTTCCGCTTTACAATGCGACTTCACGGGCTAAAAATAGCCTGCGTGCGGTACGCCATTGTTCGTCTTCGCCGACACCATGTGCACGTGAGGCCACCCCGCAACACAGTCATTGCGTCTTCATGTCGCAGAGTCGCCATGTAAACTGCCCCTTAGACAGAAGTCGAAAGATGCCGAAAAGTAAGTTTAACGACTGTACATACCGATAGCCTGTGAGCTCGTGTCGGGGCGAAGGTTTGTTTTTGAATGAGAATTGGTAGTTAGCGCCATGATAAAGCAAGTCTGTGACTGTGCACGCCTGCGCAAATTTGTATCCAAAGAAGACTAGAGGTATTTTCGACTTAATTACTCTTTTAGGTATATAAGCATTTGATTATGTAAGTATTGACCGGAATAAAAGTCTTAACAACTCGGCAGGCTGAGAGCACATCACAGGCAGCACAGTATCGTAGTATTCTGTGCAAAGCGTCAGTCAAGTTCAACACACGCTAATTGGTCCCGCAAAAAATAATCGAAACCGGACATCTTCATAAACCCGCCGGACGCCCGGGACAGGATGTGAAAAGTGGACATGTCCGGGCAAAAGAGGACATTTCGTCACCCTAGGTAACAGCATTTTAATGCTTAACTCTTTTGGCAGAGAATGATCACTGCCAACCCTCCCAGTTCAAAAGAATTGGAATCTATTATCATCAATGTAAGCCAATGCATATTCTTTTATTGGCCATTTTAGATTCTATACACAATACATTCCCTTACACTTTCAACATTGAATGCTATTAGTTTATTAGAATGGATTGTTGTTACAGAGCACATGTAACATGAAAATGGACCAAATCTTTATTGTTGTCATTGCCATGCAGCAAAAACAACTCATTAAGAAATACTTTGAGCAACTGTGTGGGCTACTTCAAAAGAGGGTGAAAGAATAAAGCTTTTGAAATGAGTTGTTTTGTGGACAGCATGCAGTGTAGCTTTTGGTAAGTGTGGACATTTCATTGAAGAGGCAAAAAAAATGTGAAACTTTCTGGGTGGGGCTTGTACAAGGGGAAGAGAGGGAAAACAGACCGATGTGTGTGCGTCCAAGTTAGAGCTGGGTGGGTCTTCTACTGCCGTTCACATTTTCCAAATAACTCCCGAGCTGTTCGTTCGAGTTCTTTCAGGTAATATGTTATGATATTCGATTATACTCTCACTCCTAAACATTTCTTAGTGAAACGCGCAATTTTTGCATGGTTTTGGTGTGTGTTTTTGTGTGCAGGACAGCGAAAGTCACGGCGTAGTCCAAACTTTCAAAAGTTGCTGAGAAGAGTTGGAAAGTTTTGAGCGTAAAAGGCGCGCGTTGGAAGTCGAACGCTATCTTCCTTAACGATTCCAAAGATGCGCTCAACGGCTTGATTCTATTATTATTATTACGTTGAAATGCTCAAGCGTCGTGTTCTCGCGCTCTTTTCAAAGATCTTGACGGCATTGTACAGTAGAGGGGCCTGTGTGTGTAATTTGGGAATGTCGTACCACCGTCGCAACAAATGCGCCTTTCTCGTCGACGGAAATAGCCCCAAGGGTCCCAATACGAGCCGTTGACTAGCACTACAAACATTTCTTGTTGATTTAACCTGCAATGTGTTATTATAAACGTGTGAAGTTTATACGTCGGCGTAGTATGGGGGTGGGGGCACATCTGTCTGCGGGGCTGTTGGGGGCGTTTTTTAGGGGGCCTCAGTCTGTCAGCTCCCATTCGCAGTGTTTTATCTGGGACAGCTGTGAGGGGCTTTCTCGAAGGGGGAGGCTGACTTGAATAAACGCTCTGAATCCTCCTACACACGCAGATGCCCCTTCAATTAATTGTTACAGTATTTCTTTCTCCAGAGGGTCACAATGTTGATGCTGGCTGGAATCGTGATTGTGCATCTCACCGCTATTATCCTCCTCCTCGTTGCAACAATTGACAGTGTGAGTAGTTTTGGTTTTAATTTGTTTATTTACAAATTCCAATTGTTTGTTTCACTACATTGGACACATGGGACTGTAGTTGAGTTAGGCAGGTGTTAAGTCAGCCAGTTTAACAACCACATTTGATTTATTCACTCACGAGCCAAAGGATGAGGTATGGCTGAAAGGATGAATGTACGGTAGATGTTTAAATATAGGTTTTACCTTGACAGAGTTTAAGATGTGATAAAAATCGAAAATCCTATTTTTGAAAAGAATAATGTCAAATTCAAATAGTTTTAGTTCCGCTCTGAGACCCCCAATTTGGCCAAATTTCAAAATTGTCCAATATGCATGTGTGATACATCATTGGAAAGCTTAAAATCTCAATTTTCTGGGGGAAGAAAATTTTTGGACAGGAGGGCATTTATTAAAAAAAATAAAATAATTTTTTTAAACAGCAAAACCCTATCTGGAGGTGAGAGCACGCAAGAGCAGAATTACAGACGCCATGACTTTAATGAGATATTATCGCGTACTTACCTTGTTTCTATCCAAAAACTCCATGTCGCATGTATCACTGAGTGTCAAGACACAGCTGTGAATGGCCACAGCTGGATTTTTGGGGGATTTTATGGGTGAAACATGGTATTATAACAAGGGTCGAGATGCAGAAATCGCAGACATCAAGGAGTGGTCGAGATGTTCTTTTTCATATATTTACCCTTTTAAATGTTTTTTTCTTTCTTTTTTTTCCAATTTTCCTTTGTTTGGATCGATTATTTATCATCTAACATCGGGGAAAATGCGACAGTAACAAAAAAAAACAAACAAAAAAAACTAAGCGATAGTTATGAGGTAGATATCCGTGACTTTTACAGACCCCATTTTTTTCATTGTGACGTAATTTGTTTAAAAGTTTAAAATATGCAAGTGAATAATTTTTTAAAGTCTTTTTTTTTTTTTTTAAACAAAATATTAGACCTCAATTAAGGATTCTAAGCTAAAAATGACAGACAAAATAGGGTAAAATGGACAAATTAATAATAGTTTGGGGGCTTATTGCGCCATGAATCTGCTATGGCAGCATATAGACATATTGTTCTATCAAACAACAGTTCTTTTGGCTTAAAATACAGCAGTTTATTTTAAAGAGGCGTGCAAGAGCAGAAACTGCTTTTTCAGCCATGTCTGTGTTTTCACCCATATGTATGTGTGTGTGTTTATATATATATATATATACATATATATATATACATATATATACATACAGTGTATCACAAAAGTGAGTACACCTCTCGTATTTCTGCAGATATTTAAGTATATATTTTCATGGGACAACACTGACAAAATGACACTTGGACACAATGAAAAGTAGTCTGTGTGCAGCTTATTTAATAGTTATTTTATTTTCCCCTCAAAATAACTCAAAATTTAGCCATTAATATCTAAACCCCTGGCAACAAAAGTGAGTACACCCCTATGAAAAAACGTACATCCCTAAATGTCCAAATTGAGTACTGCTTGTCATTTTCCCTCCAAAATGTCATGTGACTCTTTACAGTAGTGCTGTCAGCATTGCTGCAGAGATTGAAGAGGTGGGGGGTCAGCCTGTTAGTCCTCAGACTAGAGCTGAAACGAATACTCGAGCAACTCGAGTAACTCGAGTTTAAAAACTGATCCGAGTAATTTTATTCACCTCGAGGAATCGTTTAATTTTGCCAGCTCTAAGCATCACGTTTTGCCAGGACTACTTTTAATGCGGGACAACGCGCTGATGTCACGTGCGTAGAGGAAGAAGCAATTAAAAAAAAAAAAAAAAAACGCAGCCGACAGCCGCTACAAACTATGCTGACGTTGCTAAAAACTACGCCCGCATGATGCTAGTAGCAGGTAGTGTCCGATGCGTCTCATAGATATCGCATGCATTTAGGACTAGATGCAAAATGACAGACTCGGCCGCGTCTGGGCAGTGTTAGTAAACAGCTGCCATCTTTAAGCAGTAGACTTCTTATCGCTAATACAGTAAATATAACGTTACTGACACTCGCTCACGTAACGTTAGCCCTTCGGGGGGCTAGATTTCTATTGATTATGACCACTGTCGATGCGTGGCTAACGTGTCTTACATACAGGCTTTATTTCATCTGTAAAAACAGCGCTGTGGAGTGATGAGGGTGTAAAATTAAAATATAATAATGCTAACTGTCAGTTTTAGCTTAGTAGTCATTGCTGAATAAAACACCAAGTAGCACTGGTCCCTAATGTGCTCCAATACAGCAGGTATCATACATTTATTTTGAACACTGCAAAATCTAAAAATCCTATCAGTACTTACAGTTTAGACTAACTTAAAACTTAACTAGAACTTAAAAATAGCTTGACACAAATGGAAATTAAATTGAAACACATGGGAAAAACACGAAGCTTTCAAGTGATGTGTGTTATCAAGCGTAATTACAATTTTTAGGTAAGAAATGTTTTTTTTTTTTAAGAAGATTTAGAAGTTTTTTGAGTGAAAGCAGTGAATTTTTTTTCTAGTCACATCTTAGATGCAATTGTTGGCTGTTTTCAACAATGTACGTACCGTACATTGAAAATAAAGACATTGATTGAGTGTAAATGGTTCAATATTGGATTAAATGTCTTTTTTTCTCATGTATATTTATAATTGCTCTTGACCTTAAAAAAAAAAAAAAAAACAGTTTTATCCGATTACTCGATTAATCGATAGAATTTTCAGTCGATTACTCGATTACTAAAATATTCGATAGCTGCAGCCCTAGCTCAGACCATACGCCGCACTCTACATCAAATTGGTGTGCATGGCTGTCACCCCAGGAGGAAGCATCTTCTGAAGACGGTACACAAGAAAGCCCGCAAACAGTTTGCTGAAGATATGTCAACAAAGCACATGGATTACTGGAACCATGTCCTATGGTCTGCTGAGACGGGTGGGCTTTCTTGTGTACCATCTTCAGAAGAGGCTTCCTGAATTGGAATGAGTTTATCACTAGTCGACATCCAATCCGTTTAAGCTGGGGGGTGGCAGCGAATGAACATCCCTCCCACTTCAAACGGATTGGACATTTATGGCGGTCAATGGCAACCATTGAGTTTAATTTAGGCACATTTCAGGCCATTTGCTGTTGATTTTTAGTCACTTCCTGTTGATTTTGGGGCGTTTATGGGTCGGTTCTGATTTATTTTGGGTTACAGAATAGGAAACGACCCAAGAATCTTCCCAAATGAATAGGCAGTGACTCAAACTCAACAGAAAGTGACCTGTAAATGCCCTCAAATGAACAAAAAGTGACCTATAAGCACCCCAACGATATATTGATTCTTGGCAGGAGCATATCGATAACGTTTTGGGATACAAAGTAGGGCTGCAGCTATCGAATATTTTAGTAATCGAGTAATCGACTGAAAATTCTATCGATTAATCGAGTAATCGGATAAAACAAATATATTTTCAGGTGAAGAGCAATTATAGATATACATGAGAAAACAAGACATTTTATCATTTTCAGTCAATCAATGTCTTTATTTTTGATGTATATTGTTGAAAACAGCCAACAATTGCATCTCAGATGTAACTAGAATTTTAAAAAATGACTAATTCACTGCTTTCACTCAAAAAAACCTTTAGATCTTATTTTAAAAAAGTATATACATAATTATATATATATATATATATATAAACACACCTAAAAATGCCTTTACGCTTGATAACACACATAACTTAAAAGTTAGGATTTTTTCCCACGTTTTTCAATTGAATTTCTATTTGTGTCAAGCCATTTTTAAGTTCTAGTTAAGTTTTAAGTTAGTCTAAACTGTAAGTCCTGATAGGATTTTGAGTTTTTGCACTGTTCAAAATAAATGTATGATACAGGCTGTATTGGAGCACATTAGGGACTAGTGCTACTTGGTGTTTTATCCAGCAATGACTACTGAGCTAAAATTGATAGTTAGCATTATTGAGTTTTTATTTGACGCCCTCATCACTCCACAACGCTATGTTATGTTAAAGCCTGTATGTAAGACACGTTAGCCACGCATCGAAAGTGGTCTTAATTAATTGAAACCTAGCCCTCCGCAGGGCTAACGTAAGGTGAGCTAGTAGTGACAGTAACGTTAATCTTATATATTAGCGCTTAGCGCTCTTTATTAGCGCTTAGCGCTCTACTGCTTTAAGATGGCGGCTGTTTGCTAACGCTGCCCAGACGCGGCCTAGTCTGTCATTTTGCATCTAGTTCAACATACATGTGATCTCTATGAGACTCATTGGACGCCACCTGCAACTAACGTAGCATGTGCGGGCTAGTATTTAGCAACGTCGGCGTCGTTTGTAGCGGTTGTCGGCTGCAGTAAGTTTTTTTTTTTTTTTTTGCTTCTTCCTCTACGCACGTGACACCAGCGCGTTGTCCCGCATTAAAAGTAGTCCGAGCAAAACGTGATGCTTAGAGCTGTCAAAATAAACGATTACTCGAGGTGAATAAAATTACTCGGATCAGTTTTTAAACTCGAGTTACTCGAGTTGCTCGAGTATTCGTTTCAGCTCTAATACAAAGTATCACGATATATCACTATTTTGATATTTGGTCAGACCCCTAGTGTTGTCAGTGTCAGCCAATGAGTTAAATGAGTGCACTATAGAGTTAAATATTAATTAACAGCAGGGTGAGAGGCCAGACCTAACACACTCTAAATGCGTTGTGATGATTTAAAGTGGTATGCGCTATGCAATGAAATGGTGCTTGTACCTGTTTAGGCCTGGTGGACCACTGATGCATTGTCAACTGACTTGTGGGGAAGATGGGATCTTGTCAACTCAGCCTGGCATTACACTAACCTGAAAGACTACCCAGAAGGTAAAGCCTACGTGAAATTTTGTGACCTAATGGATGACACTTTGTGTCCCATCCCATTGCAAGAAATAAGAGGTTTTAACAGTTGTTAAGTCAAATATTAATCAGCATATGCCCAGCAGACATGTGATGCGCTTGATAACAGCAAGTACCAGTTTGTTAGAAAATCATTAATATGTAATTGAGTTTTAATGACTACTTAACAAATTGCAATCGTCAAAATGTTTGTTATTCCTTCACCACCTTTTTATGAACTGTGGCTTCAGAGTACCTCCAGGCTGTACAGGCGACTTCAGTGCTGGCATGCATCTTCGCCATCCTAGCCCTGTTCGTATTTGTGGCTCAGCTCTTCACTCTACCCAAAGGCCAGCGCTTCACCTTTACCGGCGTTTTACAGTTGCTTGCCTGTGAGTAAGAGCCATTTTCTACTGTATAACTTCAGGGAATCTTTTAATGATGTGACACGGCGATTCACATTAAGTGCGTACAGTACATTTACTGAGGAAAAAGGGGAGGATCATGGGATGAGATCGATTAAGAACCAATGCTACAATTCCGTCTGCTCAGTCCCAGAGGCAAGTTCAATCACAGCACATTTATTTGTTCTGCATGACACAGGAAGGACAAAAGGTTATGTATTCTCTATCTCAAGAATCTGCTGGGTTAGTCTTGACAAAACTAATTGAATGGCATGCACAACAATCACTGATGTCAAGCAGGACAGAAGTATTTATTCATTTAATGGAATTGAAATACACATTTTTAACTATTAGTAAGTAATGGACAGTAAACAATAAACTCATATGGTGTTTTGTGCGAGTATCGTCACTTGTGTAAGCTCACCTCCATGCTAAATTGATTAACTTTTAATTCAGCTTAGTTCAGCAAGGGAAGAGACTCAGATATCAGCCGTGGTTATTGAAAAGGTAAATAGGAATAAGGTAAAAGGTAGTTCTCATTTTAATAGCAATATTAGAAAGTTTGAGTGAAATATTGTGTAATGGTTTGGGGGCAAAGAGATTTGAAGTCTTTCTAAGACTACACTTTTCTTAAGGGCGTTTCTTTTCACTCTTCTTAACATACGTAATGGACACAAAGCAATGAACAGAAAAAGTGAGTCATGTGAATCCTCTTGATTGGTCATGATTTTCTGCTCTAAATATTTGTAACACTTGTTGTCATATCTATCAAAAATAGATTCACGGTCAGATTTTTATTGGATCCTCAGTGGGTGACAGACAAATTAAGATCATAATACTTCACATTCTTTCATCTTATTTTATATTATTAAACATTTCTTAAGACCCGATTTTGATTAAAATAACATATTTCCTCTAATTGTGGCTTTTACTTCCATGGGACAGTGAATCATCGGGTGTGTTGTCGACATAAATAATAAATGGCACCCCATAGGGACACTTAAAAATAACAGTTTGTGTCATGGCTTAAATTGCCTTTACTATGACCACAACGTACACTACAAGTAGAGCATACATGGCATTTGTAAACCGTGTTCCCACCCAAAAACTTACCAATTTACGGTCTTGGCAGCATCGCCATACAGTGGTACCTCGACATACGATTGCATCGACATACGATCCTTTCGACATCCGACGTGAAATTTGACTTGTCATTTGTCTCAACATATGACATGCTCGAAACACGACGATTCATGACAGTTTCGCCAGTTCATTGTTTCCCCGCAACACGGACGCAAGGCAGATTTTCTTGCGAGAGAAATCAACATGGGTTCCAAGAACGTTTGTGCATGTGGTTGAGAAAGGAAAAAGGGGAAGCTTACCATTGAAATTAAGATGGAAATGATAGGAAAATATGAATGTGGTGTGCGTGTGAGTGAACTGGCTAGACAACGTGGCTCACCGGTCACCCCCTGCCCCCTCTACCTAGCTACACACCCGCCGTCTCCTCCCTCCGACCTTGGTTCACCAGTAAAATAAGGTGACAATAAAAATGATTTTTAAAATTTCCTTTTATTATTATTATTTGTATTTATAATTTTCTTTTGCAATGTGTAATTGCTATTAGTAATTGTACCGGCAGTATTTATTAAGGATTTAGCATAGATTTTTGGGCTGTGGAACGAATTACTGTATTTTTCGGACTCTAACTCGCAGTTTTTTTTCATAGTTTGGCTGTGGGTGCGACTTATACTCTGGAACGACTTATGTGTGAAATTATTAACAAATTGTTACATCATTTCACATGTTATTTTGGTATTTTGGAATGACACTGATGGTTTGGTAAACTTGTTAGCATGTTTATGCTATAGTTATCTGAATAACTCTTAATAGCCATGTTACGTTAACGTACCGGCCACGTTCGCATTTCATTGTTCATGCATCATACAACATTTCATACTGTACACTTATTCAGTATGTTGTTCTCTATTGTATTTTTATTTTAAATTGCCTTTCAAGATGACATATCTGTTTTATGTGTTGGATTTTATCAAGTAAATTTCCCCCCAAAATGCGACTTATAGTCCGGTGCGATTTATAGTCCGAAAAATACGGGAATGGAATTATAATGTAATCTTACGGGAAAATCCTGCTCGACATACAACCATTTCAATTTACAAACCAGGTCCTGGAACGAATGAAATTCGCATGTAGAGGTACCACTGTATCACGCAAACTCACTAAACACTGCGTAAATGAAAACGTGTTACTCCTCTACAATGCCAGATAGTTGTTTAATCAAACAAAGTTATCATGTTGTATATGCTTATTTTTAAAACCCGTCCCATCGTCTCTGATTTCTAGAAGCAATATGGCGCCGATTTCACTGGCTCTCGCTAGACTATAGACCCTACCCACGTGACGTCACAACTCCGCCCTCCTGACTGGTGCCGCCCAATTGTCCGTCAACACATAGTGTTTACCTGTTACGGCTACGTGCATTCCTCCTACTTACGGCGTGTTTTTCTGCTCGTTAACATTAATAATCAAAATGGTGAAGGCGTGTTTGGCGGTCGGTTGCAATAACAGAGAAGATAGACGGAGAGACTTGAAGTTCTACCGGTTTCCGAGAGACCCGGAGAGGAGAGAGCGAGATGGGCTGCTGCAATTCGACGAGAAAACTGGGCTCCAAACGATTACCACAGATTATGAAGTAGTCATTTTATATCTGGTAAGATGCATTTAATATATATTTAGAGGGTTTGGGGCTGACAACCACAGTTAAGATCATTGCTAGGCTAATCGCCGACAACATACACGTATGTATGTAGTGAGAGTGCTATCGCTAAACCATATAAACATTAAAAGCCCTAGCTCCATTGACAAATGACATGAAATACATTAGACTTGACAGTGGATGTTAGCAAGAACAAAAGATTTTGAATTGAAAATTTCGTAACTCACCTTTCCAAGCACAAGATAGATTCCTGCCGAATTTTCGAATTTTCGTGGACGAGGACCTGTTTCACCCAACCAGCGACGAAGTATTTATAAGCCTCCAAGCTCTTAAAGTTTTTCAAACTTTCGTGAGAATAGGCTGATTTTGTGTGGAAAAGATAGTTTTAAATATCAGGGTAGCTAGCAGATGTCTGGCAAATACGGCGCAGACAGCGGGTCGAAAAACATCGATTTAGGCATCAAATATGGATCTGGCGAATGGATAAACTGAAGCTTTTCCACATAACGCCTTTTATGCAACGCATCAAGTGAGTTTACGGCATCCGAAAGCACCGGGTCTTCCATGAAATGCATTATAAATTGCTCGATCAATTGAGACCATTGATAATACAGACACAAAATGACGGACAAGGGGGCGGAACAATACAGCGATCACGTGATTTTGTGACGTCGGTGGGTAGGGTCTATTTGCATGCTTAGTTAAACAATAGCGCTGTCAAACTGACAAAATTCTGCGAAAATCATGACTTTGGAGGTCCTTTGCCAGAAACTTTTATTTTGTGGTAGCCTAAGAAAAAAAATAAGACTTTTAACTGATTTTTAACATTAAATCGACTTAAGTGAAGTTCTCTGCGTTTTTGAAGTGGCTACTCTTTCAGGTTTTGTATGCAATTCGGTTGAGTATGACATTTAGCAACGACTGAACCAAACTACTTGACATACAGCTGTTTTTTCTTCAATTTTAATTAGTTGTTGAGTTAGGCCTAAATTTAAATTCAAATGGAGTTCAAAAGTCTTGCATTTAACTTGCTTTGAACTGTTGGAATCCTATGTACGGCTGTCAATCTTAAGAGAAAATTCCGGTTTACACGGCTTTGGACAATCAAGGAGCAAGAGGGGTTATTTTCAACATTTACAAAAAAATTGGGATTGTATGGAAAAAACAGCACAATTTCATGTCTTCTGACTGAAGGAACCTGACCTTTTAGTCAAACAGTAAATACGAGAAAAGATACTATTCTCGAATGCTAAGGAAATCTACCCCAAGTTACTGATGTAGGCCTCGACAAACTATATACTGGATTTTCTATGTAACATGTTCTTAATTCACTCATTAAAAATGCTTGTTATACTGTAGGTGCTGTAAATGATTAAGCCACTCAAATGGTACAGTGGCATGCAAACGGTTGAGCTTTCCCAAAAAGGCCCTCAAAATTTCATGCCTCAATCAATATAATTGACGCCCAGTTAAAACAAAAATGCAAGGCGATTTTTCTTTTTTTAAATTATTGAACAAGCATGAGCCACCGAGTGATTGTCACGGGTCAATTCCAATTAAAAGTACATTATTCAATGGCATACAAAAGGTTTGGACATGCTACTGTACTATATGGAGAAATTGTACTTTAGTTAATTGATACTTTTGGTGAGATGTTACCTGTTATAACTTCAGATTGTCTTGAGTGATCTCTTTCTGTCGGCAGGTTTGTGTATAATGATAGCTGCCTCAATTTACACTGCTGAGTTCCACGCTGGTGAAAAGGGAGCATACGGACACTCCTACATCTTGGCCTGGATCTCATTTGTCCTCACGCTGCTCTTAGCCATCACCTATCTCGTCCTGCGGAAAAAGAGCGAGTGAGAAGAAAGAGGCAGCGGAGGCCAGGATCTGGGAACACATACCTTAATTGGGACGTTAAAGTATCCTCCAAATTTGTGACAAATATTTGATGTTGGGAGTCAAATGCAAGAATGTTGCTGATCACTTAAAAAGGCATTTAAAATAATTCTTGGCCTCATGATAATTAACTCATTTATGTATGTATAATTTTGGGGCAAATTTCTCTTCCCTTAACAAATTAGAATTTATGGGACTATGTGGAAGTAATCTGATTTTTTTTAACAAGCTAGTTCACACTATTACCTAAATATATCAAATGAATTAGAGTAACAAATTCAATTTATTGGTGTAATATAATCTATTTGACATCTGGTGGCAAGTCAGGCATAGGTCAACTGTGACACTACTAGCTTGTGGCTAGTTAGCTTAGCATAACATTTGGGAGAAGTGGGAACAATATATTTGTCTTTGGTTTTTTTAGTTTACACAGAAGGAGAATTCAGAAGGTCTTACAAGTGGATTTTGTTACCTTTAAAATGATATACCCTCTACGCTGAGGTAAGCCAAACTTCAGGCAAATTTTGCATCAAATATTTCCAGAGAAAACAGAAGTGTGACATATCTGTGCCTTAAGTCACACAGTGTTGGCTCTTTTGGAACATAAAGCCATCAAGTACAAATTATTATGAACCCAGGGCGATAAAACTGATAAGTTTAATTGCTGACCCCCACCACCTGAAACTTGAGGATTTTAGCAACAGCCACAAGAAAGATGTGAGCGTGTAAAATTGCAGCATGTGAGCAACACTTCCCTGTTGCTTTACTTGAACAATTAAAACCAAGCCTTAATTGAAAAGACAAGTAGTTTTATGTCATGTATCTTTATTTTATAATTGAAGTATGGTGTATCCTTGTTTTATCCATGTACATTGTAACCATTATATTTTTGTAACATTTTGTAATGTTCCTTTTTTTTTTTAAACTGTTTTGCATTTTTGTTTGTAAGTAGGCTGCTATCTTTAAAAAGTACATCAATTTGTACATGTGAACCAGATATGGAGGAGGACAGTGTTTCATTTTACCATATTTCTAGATGATGCATTAGGTTTGTAATTACATTGGAGTGAAGCCATATAATCAATAAAACCAGTAACACACGTCTTCATTTTTTTCCCTTCAAACTAAGATCAGCATTATCAGAGGGCAGTCTAAAATATCAGAAGTCCCATGTTACTAGCCCAGTGACTGGTATGCCTGCTTTATAGCAAACCTCTGTTCTGACTTTGCACATTCTCCCTTTGCTTGTTGTGAGTTTATCAAGGTGTCCAAGCAGCATGACAAAAACAAATTGAACACTAAATTGTACTAGGTGTGGATGGGAGTATGAATTGTTGTCTAAACAATGGATTGGCTACTAGTCCCCATATACCCTGCCTCTTAAACCAGTCAGCCAAGACAGGCTCAAGCTCACGTGCATCTGAGGACAAGTGCTTTAGTAAAAGAGACTCGAGTAAAAGTGCAAAATAAAAATGTGAACATAATATAATAACTTTTTTTTTAAGGTTTTACATTTTGTTTTTCTTCCAGTAAAAGTGTTTCTTGAGGTCTTTGAACAGACCCAGTCACAGGCAGGAATGTTTCCATGATGTTAACTATCGTTCCCAGAGGAAGCGGATGAGAACAGCGCTGTACTAAATGCCTTGTCCAGACGGTGTAATGCGCTCCTGAACCACTAGGTGGAGGAGGTGATTCTGTTCAGCAGTCAGCAGTGGCCTAAGGTGTAACGCACAAATGTAAGACTGTAAATGAAAATTGTTACATGAACCACTGGAAGTAAAAAAAAAAAAAAAAAAATTGCCCATGATGGAGATTTGTAATGCTTACCATAGTTCAGTCTGAAGAGACTTCAGGGACTCTGTGTCTTTCTCCTGGCATGCCATCTGCAAAACACATTGGCTTTTATATGCTGCACAAATAAAATCAGATGGCCTTGACATGGCATGTAAATGATAGTTCAAAAACTGGATTTCACCATAGACTCCTCTGATTATTACAGCTTATCAAAAACAGTACATTATCTGTGCTTTGAGGACACGTGTACAAATGCCACAGATTAAAAAGGTAAAACTAAGCTCGAGTTGAAAAGCAAGGCCAATCCCAGCACATTTATCGCAGCTTTGCAAAAGGCCCCAAGGAGAAGACCAGGAAATCCTGTCAAGTGCACAAGTATGCGGCTGATGAAGCTCACCACCACTGACTGCAGGAGCAGGAAAACATTCTCAGGCAGGAAGGTCACTAAAAAAGAACAACCAATGAATCATTGAACTTCAAAGAAATGTCATAAATTTGTCACAAGCAACTGCTTCAAAACAACACAAAGAGAAAAGGGTAATGGATCATAATAGTTTTTGTTAAGAAGTTAAATCTTCTCCACCTTGGCTGTGTGGGTCAAAAGACTCCCATGCGTATCTCTCCAGTGTTTGTGCATGTTCTGGTAGCAACTTCTGGGGCGGAGGCTGCACAGAAAAGCAGTCAAGATTCAATCCAATGAACAGGCTTTATGGTTAATGAAAAGGATATAAAGGGGCGTAACACTATACTAGCTATCTACGAGAGTATTGATTCTCATTGCGTTGGTGTTCCCTTCCTTTCATATTAAACCGTTAACTCCCCTCAGCGTTTCAAAATTTGATGGCTGTGTGCCACTAAAAATTTGGCAGTTGCTCATACAGTCCATCGTGACAATGTTCCTGTATAACTACATCTGCAATATTTTGATTTTCATTACTCAAACTAGAAACTGCAATTTCGGGAGAAATTACACCTGGTCTTTCCTGTGTGGCAATACAGATCGTAGCCCCGCCCAAGGCTATCACTAGAATGGACAAACATGCCTATCAATGGCATTAAACACATTAAATGCCATTATAAATGAATGGGAAATTTGGACGTCCATGGACGTCAATGGCAACATCCTCCATAAGTGGCAATGCAATCGGGGACATTTGGGGGACACGTCCTATTGATATCTAGTCATTTTCTGAGGACTGGGTTGAAAACCCCTGATCTAGGGACTGATTGATGATTTGGGAAAATAATCTAAATGCATTTTTAGGAAGCAAATATTGCAACTGCATTCTTTATTTAGTATAGATACCATTCATTTTTAAAGTAACATATAAAACCATAGAATTTACCTCAAGTAGCATCAGCAGTAGTACTCTGGAGATCTCGCATCTTGCCACAATGTCCAGAAAAGCACCTTTACATTTAAAAACAACAACTTTATACAGACACGTAATACAATGAGCCTAATGACTACCCACCTCCCACCCGATTACCATGGTTACCAGGTCTCCATCCCTACACCATGTACAGTACATGTGTCGTGTCATGCAGACAAACTGAAAAGGTTGGTGACAATGAGGCAGCATGGCAACAGCACTGCTAACCTGCAGCATAACCCTCAATCTAACCCATTCGGTTTCTCAAAGTATGCACTTGCAATGTTATCAGATTTTTGAGGATGTGAATTTTTTTTTATCACAAATTTATAGCACTCTGGCAACACTTAATATGAATGTACCCAACGTGTTGAGGATTGAAGCCTGACTAATTAATCTGCGTTGCAGTGACGGCAGACCAACGCCGTTAATGCAGACACCGATTTGGACCCTAAGGCATAGCCTGACGTGCGCCTCCCAAAAATCCTGACTATGCATCACGTCATGACGTGAATGTCAAAGGACTGTGATTGGTCCGCTTCGAATGTTGTTTCCGGTTCAGCACAACAACGCTGGCATTTTCAAACACTTATGCAAACATCTTCTATGTCGCCTACTCCTCAACATTTGTGTTAACAACATTTGTTATTCAATATTGATTCGCTCCAACTCCAAAGACACTCGTTCCATCTCCGTTGCCATTACTGTCTATGTCTATGACTGCAGGAAAACTAAAGGAATTCAATAAGAGTCCCCCGAAACCTTAAAAAGACAAAGCCACACCCCTCTAGTGGGTTGATGGTGGATTACAGAGCTATGCGTTCCCTTGACGCAGAACTTTGAATGCTCAATGACGACGTAGGGTCTTCACCATCAATGAAACGTGAAATACAAAAGAACCTTACCAACAGGTGTGCTAGTGCCTGGTAGTTGCAGTCCTCTCTCCTGGCATGACAGTTGCATCTCTGTAAACACGGACAATGCACCATCGTAGTCGCCTGGAATAAAAAATATACACAAAGCATACACAGATGAGCTAGAAAATGTCAAAGATCTGGAAACACGCCTCTAAATCAATTTATCAATTTAGATTATTGTACTATCCTAAATTTTGAATGGTGCTTAATCCTCATCCCACTTAGGGTTGCAGGTGATCTGAGGCCTTCCCTAGCTGATTTAGGACAAGAGGCCGTCTATACTTAAAACTGAATGCAAGTCAATTTCGGGGCACATTTAACCAAACAACTACAGTGATACCTCAGCTCACGAACATAATTGGTTCCCAGAAAGTGTGTGTAAGGCGAAAAGTTCGTCTTCCGAACATTTATTTCCCATAAGAAACCATTAAAATGAGAATAATCCGTTCCCAGGTCCCCATAAAACATAATTTTCTACTAAATAAGCCTTAAAACTACACAAAAATATACCTTATTTTATGTATAATAAATGTGCTATTGTATTATAATTAAAGAAATAAATTGTACTGTAGAATAAAGTCGTTTTATTTACCTTTGTGATGGTAGTTGATGGCTTGATGGAATGGAGTGGGAGGAGGAGGGAGGGAGGGAGTTACTGTTTGGAAGGAGAGTGTTACCGGCAAAGTGCGCAGTTAGCGTAGACTCCAGCGCTGTGTCCCACAAATGCTTTTGGGTGTTAATAAAAGTGCCCACAAAAAGCCATCCGACGCCTCTGGGTGTTTGTATGCACGCCGCCACCTCTCTGGAGAGGAAATCGGGCGAACCGAAGACAAGCGACGACAACGAGCCAACGTGACTCGCCGGTCCACTTCTCACTACGGTGGGAAGCTGAAAGCACCGCCAATTACCAGTCGAGGGCGAATTGGTAACACAAGTCACCTTCCATAATGACTGTAGGTAACTCTTTTTCGGTCCCATAATAGCAAAAGTACACTCAATATGGTCCAAAATGTCTTTCAAACACAAACCACGTCCGCACTCAACGAAAGGGAGGGGACCAACTGGGACGCCGTGAGCGTGCGTTAGCTTCTCGTGGCGCTGTTCGACCGCGTGGTTTGGTTCGTCCGCCGAAAACTAGTTCGTCAGCAGAGACTATATGCTCGCGAATTTAATGTTCTTGAGGCGAAAAGTTCGTGAGCTTAAGCGTTCGTGAGCTGAGGTATCACTGTACTTGCATTCGCACCTACAGTTCAGACAAATTGGAATGGTTGATTAAACTTAAGGTACAGGTTTTTTTAATGTGGGAATACGATGCAACAATTTCAGAAAACACATGCAATCACAGCATGCAAACTTCAAAGAGGATGGCTGGAGCAGAGATACGAGGCCAGAACCTCCGAACTGTGGAGTGAAAGAAAGATAACCCGACTGGCGCATCAGCGACATCAAACTCACGTGTGAGAATTTTACATGAAGCCATCTCTCCCATTGACAGAAGAGCTTCCACTGGCATCTGTGTTTGCAGCTCTGCCGCTCTCTGGTAATGAACAATGGCCTCTCCTGGTCGGTTCATCTCCTATGGATGACGGAGAGTCATACCAAATGAAATACATCAGCTTTATAATGTACCGCATAAATAGAACAGCTTACTTTTAGTGCATTGCCAAGTTCTAGACACAAACTGGCTGCCATCACAGGCTGGTTCATTTCAACATAGACCTGTAAAAACATCAGCATTAGCCAACAGACACTAAGCGTAGGTTCAGACCGCAGGTCTTAATGCAGAATTTTCCGTCATATCTGTTTTTTTGGTGTGCCTGTTCAGACTGCATTTTTCCATTGAGCCCGATCAAGTTCGTATTACACATGCGCACTAATTAGCAGTCTGACCCGCATGTGCAGAAACATCAAAACAAATTACTACACATGCTGGCTCTATGTCATTCTAGGGTGATCTGATTCTGATTTCCAAAAATAGCACACAAACAACAGAAATAAATAATCCCTATATTCAAAGTTTATATGGCTTGATAGAACACATGCATGTGCTGTGTGTGCATGATGCACACACAAACGGTCAGTTTGCCCCACTCTTGGCCATGTAAGCAATTTTGAAATATTGCTAATTCAGCGCACAGAAAGAAAACCGAGAAACATTTTGAAAAATGTGCCCCAGATTGGACTTTCACCACATACAAAAGTGACCTAGATCTGATTTAAAATTGGTCCACTTCTTTGCGACTTGTCCCATTCAGACCGTCAAGTTAATGCCTCACTGGCGTTGGAAAAACACAAACGTATTGGATTTGTTCATTGAGAACTGCGGTCTGAGTGTAGCCTAGTCACACAAATATGTAACATACTAGATTTCAAACAAAGGGGTATCATTCTAAACCTTAATGGCAAAACTGTAGCAGTTGAGTGCAGCTTGAAGGTGCTCGTCAAAACCTGGTGCCTGCAAAGACCGATTCTCTTGCTCAGAGGAAAGAAAAAGACGAGCGGCATCAGTTAGTGCCAGGGCTTCTCCAGGAGCGTTAAACAGAGTCTGCTCACACCTGCAGGAGACACAAAGACAGTATGATACAATACGGAAGTTGTAAGCTGTTTTGGATGTGAAATTTGGAATAAAGGTTTACGCTACCAACAATGTGGTTCCAGAACACACTTTGAGATTGTGGCCGAGTTGCCTTACCGAGCCATAGCTAGGTTGCAGAACGCAGCATATTGCAGACAGTCCTGTTGTTTAAGCTCTTTGGCTAGCTGGCCTGAAGCAAAACAAACAAACATTGCTGCATGTGAGCAAAACACGAAGGTGAGGGGGGAGGTAAATCTGACCATTGAGTGCAAGGGCGTAGGTTTACATAGGGACGCTAGGGACATAACACTACCAACTTTTCAGGATGCTCAAATTATCCCCACCAACTTTTAAGCAACCTTATTTGCATTATATAATGACTTCAGTTATATAGGTCATTTAGATTGTCTTCCTATATGTTGAAAGGATAGAAATGATCCTACCATTATTAAGTGAATTACAGTACTTTACACTGACCCTGTTTTCACTCGCTGAATGTGCCAGTCTATTTTTTCCCCCTAAAACGCACGTTTGATTGGCTGATGACTTGACCCCCCCCCCACACACACACACAACCCAAAAGAAATACAAGATGCCGCCTCCCCCGCCCCTTTAAAGACGAGAAATATAAGTTTTTTTTTTCCCGCCAGCAGCAGCCACTGTAAGCAATGTAAAGAGATGTCAATATTGTGGAGGTGGGGAACACCCCACTAATTTTGCTACTGCTACAGTGCTTCAAGTCGATTTTACTCACTCAGATTTCTTGAAACAAGAAAAACAGCTAGCTGAAAATAAGCTTAACAGACTTATTTTAAGCGAAAAGTTTGTATATATAATCTTAAAAGAAAAACTTGTCAGAAATGTTCTTAATTCAAGAATATTGTTCAAAACATTCTTTGAAAGAATTTTTTTGTGATGTAGGTGAAAAATGACCAACTTTTCGATGTATTGGCTCAATACGAACAAATAGTAATATTTTACTTAAAGTAAATGGAAGAATCTGATGCACTAATAAAGTTAGTGGAAGAATCGGACGCACTAATTTGTTAACTAGCCTTTAACACTCAAAAAAGATGGAGAAAATTATTTGACTAGATTTAACAAAAATTATCAGATTAAGACACTATAAATTTGCAGTGTTAAGTTAGTATAGGTCAATACAGTTTTATTTTGCATTAATCATTTAGCCTATCCATTAACTAGGCTCATATTGGTGAGAAACATAGCCCTGACCCCCATTCACCAAATATGCTTGGTCTTATTAATGTACCGTACCTCGCAAAAACTGTACATGCAGATTATGCTGTTATATCGTCCCTATCAATATTAAGACCAAACCTACGCCCTTGATTGAGTGTACGTTCAATCAATTGGAACTTACGAAACTGCTCACTGGCCTCCGCGACATTTGGCTTCCGAAGAAAACGTCTGCAATGAGGACAAAAAATGTTGTGTAGTTACACGACAAGCAAAATGTGACAAAGTGTGCCATCAATAATTTATGTATTGTAGAGCACTGGCAAGCATGCTTATGTCGTTAAAATGACATACAGTGGCGCAAACAAATAGCAGGTTAATAAATTGATTCAAAAACGTTTGAACAAAACCCAAGATAGAGCAGCGCCCTGATAGTCGATAGAAGCTAGCAACCTCGAGGTAGAATGTGGACAGCAGGCATAACTTCGCTTGAATTCTTTTTACTTGATATTATTTTCCCTTGTAACTTATTCCTCCCCAACACTTACTTTTTAAGCTTATTCGACACAGCGCGGTATCTCGCCAAGAAGTCACCTTCTGCAGCCATGGTCATCGCAGGTAAACACAAAATAACCCGGAAGAGCGTTCGCTGGCAGCAACGCTGTGATTGGCTACGAGCTTGCAAGACCTAAAATCTTATTGGTTAAAAGAAGAAGCTCAAATATAGAAATACATTGTTGGAATATTGGTTTGATATACAGTATATATGTTTATCAATGTACTTGTAAATTAAGCTCGGGAGAGAAACTATGCTTGAAACGTGTTTTGTCCAACTTCCCCACTGTAAATGAATTAGTTTCCCAATAAACTGTGCGTGGAGAAAATGTGCGTTAAAACAGACAGTTCAGGCCAAAAGTATTGGCAACCCTGCATTTCTGTCAGATAATGCTCAATTTCTCCCAGAAAATGATTGCAATTAAAAACGCGTTGGTAGTAATATCTTCATTTATTTTGCCTGTAATAAAAAACAAAAAAGAATGGGGGAAAAAACAACAACAACAACAACAACATCATTTTACACAAAAACTTCAAAAATGGGCCGGACAAAAGTATTGGCACTCTCAGCCTAATATTTTGTAGCACAACCTTAAGACAAAATAACTACGAGCAAGTGCTTACGGTGTAATCAATGAGTTTCTTACAATGCTCTGCTGGAATTTTAGCCCATTCTTCTTTTGCCAACTGCTCCAGATCTCTGAGATATGAAGGGTGCCTTCTCCATGCTGCCATTTTCAGATCTCTCCACAGGTGTTCTATGGGATTCAGGTCTGGACTCATTGCTAGCCACTTTAGAAGTCTCCAGTGCTTCCTCTCAAACCATTTTCTAGTGCTTTTTGAAGTGTGTTTTGGGTCATTATCCTGCTGGAAGGTGCCAGAGGTAGCAAAGCAACCCCAAAACATCAGGAGACCTCCGCCACGTTTGACTGTGGGTACCGTGTTCTTTTCTTTGAAGGCCTCAATTTTTTCCCGCGTAAACTCTATATTGATGCCTTTTCCCAAAAAGCTCTACTTTGGTCTCATCTGACCAGAGAACATTCTTCTAAAACGTTTTTGGCTTTCTCAGGTAAGTTTTGGCAAACCCCAGTCTGGCTTTTTTATGTCTCTGGGTCAGAAGTGGGGTCTTCCTGGGTATCCAGCCATAGAGTCCCTTTTCATTCAGACGCCGCAGGATAGTACGGGTTGACACCATTGTATTGTTGCGACCAATCACCGTAAAATAACTGGATAAAACTGAGTGATTTGGTGGCCTACAGCGAAGATTAGTTTGGAGCCCATCTAACTACACAATAATAATATAATAATATAGATATTTTTTTTAATATTCATTTATTTAATCATTTTATAACAAGCCACACAATGGGAAAAATGTAATAGAGTGCAGTGCAATGGTTTTGTGCAACTTGAAATTATATAGAACTAGGTACAGTTTTATGGATTAATTGTAGACCTTTGAAACAACAAGATCCATACACAATACAAATGATAAGCAAAAAAGCTTAATATGTAGCCCAGACTTGTACCCAACTTTGTGTACTATGACGGACGACTCGCTCTAGGTGAGTTTGAACTGTTTTCATTATACAGTGACCACAGAACACATCAGACTGACACACACTGCTTTGGTTGGGTAACTACTTAGTGTGTTTAGAGATTGTTTGTACAAAGTACCATAAAAAGCAATTCAAAAATTGGCCGGTAAATAATACTAATAGATAAAAAAAAAAAACGAAAATTGAAAGAAAATACAGTGTAGTCCTTAAAAGAAATTGTTGCTTCTTGTGTCAGTTCAGTTTCAGTCCAGTATTACTGTAGATCAAAGCCAGCAGTCATTATTATAGTTAACAAGTCCAAATCAGACATTTGATTAAATTACTTAAGTCCTTCCGATCGGAGTATTTCGTTGGAGTACACGCTTATCATGTGATATTAAAGGAAGTCAGTATCAAAACAGACTGTCTGTGTGTTCTTCCGGGAAAAAGTGGACATAATATATATGGTCAACTTGTCATCTTGAAAGTATTAATACTGTACGCATATCTTCTAATCCCATCAAAAAAAAAAAAAAAACTAACCTGTAATAGAAGCAGGTCTTTTATTATAATTTTCATTCAACAAATAAAGTGATTTTTTTGTAATAAGGACTTCTAATACAAAGAGAAGCTTTTTTCTGTTTTACTTGTCTTTCACATAGATTTAATTTCATTTGCAGATTAAAAAAAAAAAAAAAACGGAGAGTTTTGGAAATTAATGTTAATTTAACAAAAAAAATCTAATCAAAATAAAAAAAAATAACAGCACTCAATTATCAAGTTTTGATGGCTGGAGTGTGCAAACCAGTTGAAATTCATATAGGAGAATATCAACTGTGTACTGTGCCACGTTTCAGTCGAAAAAAAGTTTGAAAGTGACTATTAAGTGTTGTGAGCAACTGGCTGAGATATCAGTCTAAAGATATTTACGCAGAGGGAATACAGACACTTGTGCACACATGAGAAAAGTATATGGCAGTGCTAAGAAAGTACATTGAGAAAAAAAGTAAGCTTCTATCTATATTCGAAGTCCTTGTACTGAAAAATTAATCTTATTATTGAATGACCCTCGTACATTCATTCATTTTGTAATTCAATTCATCCATTGTCACTTTTTGTTTCATTACGCAACCATTTCAAAAAGTCTAATGAGTTGGACTTGAGTTCAAGTAATCCCTCTGTTTATTCCCATACGCTTGGCATATTTTCAGCCGATATTTTGTTGAATACAAAATCAATGAATTAAACTGCTCAGTTTAAACAGCGTGTTATTTCACAAAAATATTAAGTACCACATTGAACCAGTGAACTCCAAATAAGATTTTAGTGCACGACAACAATTATTATTATTATTATTATTATTATACAGCACACAGGGCACTGATTATGCTCACTGTATTTAACAATTTCTGTTTGAAATGAAATGAAAATTCATCCATTCATACATTTTCCAAACTGCATATCCTCACAAGGGTCGCAAGGGGCCTGGAGCCTATCCAAGCAAACAATGGGCAGGAGGCAGGCTACACCCTGAACTGATTGCCAGCCAGTTGCAGATGAAATGAACAATAAAAGAAAATGCAGTGCCTTTCTTTTCAATACAGCAAAATACAAGTTTTTTTCCCTCAACAATTACACAGCAGACAAGGTTGAAAAAAAATGTGATAAAATATACATATACATATATATATATTTCTGCTGTGTAATAACGGAAAAAGCATCAATAAAGGCCAACATTTCCAGGAAGTAGGCATAATTGCTGTGAGCAGACATTTTTGAATGGCAAAAGTGAATCTTTCAGATCATAAGCCATTGCTCATGACGTCAAATATACCCCAAAATGTCCAAGGTTACAATTTTTTAAACTGCAATTTCGTGTCCAATCCACTAGGTAATGCCCCAGGCAACCTTCTAGTTTGCCTATGCCTTGCTCAGTAACCCACAATGTATGTGGAAATTGTCTTTCAAATTATTTACTCGAATATTATATAGTTAACCTAAATGAAAAAAAACTCGTTGAAGACTTAGACTATTGAGGGAATGGAGTTGTAATCACGCAAGAATTTGAAAGAATTCTACCTACAAAGCTTGAACTATTGTTGTCCTCAGACAGCAAATGCTTTTTGGGTATCATTAAAAGGAAAGGTGATATATATATATATTTTTTTAAATACCGTTTTCAGCATTTTTGCGTTGTGTTGCATCAAATAAACTTATAAAAAATATAATTACATATTATTATAGTAATTTAATTTAATTGCAGTCTGTTTTAACTTATTCTTAACACAAAAATCCAACTTCAAGTAATTGGAGTTTGTATTAGAATAATTTTACATCGTGATTTTGTAGTCTTCTTAGAAAAATGAACCACGTGTGTGTGTGTATATATATATATACATGTCTTTAATGTTCTTGGGTTACAAATTACAATATCAGCTGGGGTTGACTCAGAGTAACGATTTAAAAATTCTCGTAAACAGACTCAAGTACCCCTTCATCTTGTGCTTGCGTTCTTTGTTTCACCTGAGTAGGGAAAGTAAGTTTATTTAGTCATACATTTCTGAACATGTGATAAAGTAGTTAAATTCTGTACTGACCGGGGTGTGGCCTGTTTTTGGCTTAAGAGCAGGCTTTCTTTGCTCTGTGTTTTTGACAGATGAGCGGTCCAGCACATCATAAATGGATCGAGGTCGTGACTCAAGACTCTGAAATAATGTGTCTTATCAGTTGTGGATAGAAAAGGAACAACAATAATGGCAAGAATATTCCTACACCCCACAGTGATTCTTACGGCATAAAGGGATGTGGGAGAAGCTATTGTTACACCCATGCTGTCATCCTCAGGCTTGTCTGCTTGTTGTTTTTTCTTCTCTCGATCATTGCTTACATTGCCATGCTCATGGTTTTTTCCCATCTGAAACATACATGTAGTGGAGCCATTTATTTATTTATTTATTTTAATGTGGCTTGTTGATATAGTGCGATTTTTAACAAAATTTGGACCATTAATTGTTGAATTCAATTTGAGAAACTATTTGGCTTTAAGAGAACACATTGTCTCAGTTCTATTGCAACATGCACTTGCAGGTGAGAACATCTTACCCAAGTTCCTCTGAAGACATACACAGAGCTGACTATACTAAAAATCAGCAACACACCGCTGAAGAAGCCCACTACTATGAAGTTTGTGTAGTCCACCGTAGCAAGATCCCTGTAGCTTTCATCTGGAAGAAAACAACTTGACATACGTTACTGTACAAAAGTTTAGTGTCACCCAGACAATTTTGTGTTTCCCATGATAAGTCAGACTTTGGCAAATAGAATATATCGTCAAGGCTTTGACAGGATTAGAAATACAGGTAGTCCCCGGGCTACGACATAGTCAATTTACGTGATTTCGACTTTACGATGCCGGAGTCTCGCCACCATTTTGTCTCCAGTCGTTTTTTTTTTTAATAGTTGTATTGAGTTCATTTTGCCTACACTAATAGATTAGTCAATTTTTTCTTTTATCCCAGACAATAGTAGGTGTTTTAAATACCTGACATGTTTCGGCCAACACTTCCGCCTTCGTCAGAGGGTCACTCTTTGTCAGCTGATGGATGAAGGCGTGACTCACCTGTCAGATTGACGGGTGAGTCACGCCCTCTGCTGACCATTCACTCTTCCAGGATGCTGTTCCAGGTTGTAGAGAGCATGTACGCTCCCTTGTCCCTGTTGATGGTCCTCAGGCCCTGCTTGCGGATCTCAATGGCCGCCCTGATTCGGCGCTGATGTTTGTTTTCTTCGTTTGTTTTTTTAAGTCGCATAAATAGTACCTTATTGTACCTCAAAGTAGCTTTTTTTTTACATTACTTTATTAATAAGCGTTCTGTCCTGACTAAATTTGAAGTTCATCTTTACAGACAGCAAACAAGACAATTATGCTTTTTGAAACTTTTTACTACTTTCACTTTTGACAATTTCTAAAGATGTAACACACATATGTAGACTTACTGTATGTTCAAAACGACACACATTTAAACGATAAAACACTTGACACAAAACAACTGGTGTTCAAACGTCCATCTAGTCTGATCAATATGTAAATTTAGTAGATTAAATTAGCCTAATTTGTCTAACAAAAGTCCGCTATCTTAAATGCTACGAATGCTAACATATTTACAATTGTCATAGCAAATCGCTCACACATAACTCCACAAACCATAGCTGTAAACTTAAGTATAGATGTATACACAAACATTTTTAGCTGAAACAACTTACAGCCTTGCGTTGGCAAAAACAGAGCGCAGCTATCCTTTAGCCATTGTCAGACGTTTCAGTTGGCTTCTCAGTCGTACAAGGCGACAGTCCAGCCAGACCCAACACTGCCACCAGAGGGCAGTGTATCCTCCCTCAATAAACAAAATATAATACTTTCGGACTTGTTGGATAGTTATTTTGAGATTTAGAGGTACTTAAAGGGTTCCAACTTAGGCGGAAATTCGGGATACGTCGCCAGCCAGCGTAGGAATGGAACACGTTTGTAACCCAGGGACTACTTGTCATGTTTTTTTTTTTTATTATTATTATTATTTTTTTATTTGAAGTAATAATTATTCTCTCCTTCAAACTTTGCTTTGGCAGAGAACATCCATTTGCAGCAATTATAGCATTGCAGAGTTTTGGCATGCCTGCTTTTCCTTCAATAGTTCTTGCATAATTTGGGGATGGTGCTTTGGGTCATTGTCCTGTTGTAGGAAAAAATTGGCTTCAATCAAGCATTGTCCACAGGATATGGGATATCCATCCATCCATCCATCCATCCATCCATCCATCCATCCATCCATCCATCCATCCATCCATCCATCCATCCATCCATCTATCCATCCATCCATCCATCCATCCATCCATCCATCCATCCATCCATCCATCCATCCATCCATCCATCCATCCATCCATCCATCCATCCATCCATCCATCCATCCATCCATCCATCCATCCATCCATCCATCCATCCATCCACCCACCCACCCACCCATCCACTGCTTAGTCTGGGGTCGGGTCGTGGAGGCAGCAGCTTTAGCAGGGAAGCCCAGACTTCCCTTTCCCTAGCCACTTCAACCAGCTCTTCCCGAGGGATCCCAAGGCGTTCCCAGGACAGTCGAGAGACATAGTCTCTCCAGCGTGTCCTGGGTCGTCTCCGGGGTCTCCCGCCGGTGGGACCTGCCCGGAGCACCTCTCCAGGGAGGCGTCTAGGAGGCCTCCGAACCAGATGCCCAAGCCACCTCAACCGGCACCTCTCAACGCAGATGAGTAGCGGCTCGAAACCGAGTCCCTTCCAGATGACCGAGCTTCTCACCCTATGTCTTAGGGAGAGCCCGGACACCCTGCGGAGGAAACTCATTTTGGCCGCTTGTATCCGGGATCTTGTTCTTTCGGTCACGACCCACAGCTCGTGACCCTAGGTAAGGGAAGGAACGTAGATCGACTGGTAAATCGAGAGCTTTGCCTTTCAGCTCAGCTCCTTCTTCAACACTACGGACCGGTGCAGAGTCCGCATCACTGCAGACGCTGCACTGATCCACCTGTCGATCTCCTGCTCCCTCCTACCCTCACTTGTGAATAAGACCCCAAGATACTTGAACTCCTCCACTTGCGGGAGGATCTCATCCCCGACCCGGAGAGGGCAGGCCACCTTTTTCCGACTGAGGACCATGGTCTCGGAAATGGAGGTGCTGATCGTCATCCCAACCGCTTCACACTCGGCTGCGAAACACTCCAGTGAGAGTTGGAGGTCACGGCTTGATGAAGCCAACAGCACCACATCATTTGCAAAAAGCAGAGATGCAACGCTGAGGCCACCAAACTGGACCCCCTCAACACTTCGGCTGTGCCAAGAAATTCTGTACACAAAAATTATGAACAGAATCGGTGAAAAAGGGCAGCCTTGGCCGAGTCCAGCACTCACTGGGAACGAATTAGAGTTAGTGCCGGCAATGCAGACCAAACTCTGACACCGGTCGTACAGGGACCGAACAGACCTTAACAAGGGGCTCAGTACCCCGTACTCCCGGAGCACCCCCAACAGGACTCCCCGCGGCACACCGTCGAACACCTTCTCCAAATCTAAAAAAAAACAAACATGTAGACTATTTGGGCGAACTCCCATGCACCCTCCAGTACCCTGCCGGATTTGGGATATTGTTGCAAAATGGAATTTTATACACCGTTTTTCAAAATCCCTTCAACATACATGAAGTGCCTATCAGGCCAATCATATTTATGGCAATTATGCCAAATTATGACACCTTTTCAGAAATCTGGTGCAATCATTTGACTGCAGTCAGCTGTAGCTTGTTTTAGCAGAAACCTCATTGGTTCAACTGTCTGTGCTGAATCGGTTGGAACAAAAACCAGGACCCACAGCAGGCCTTGAAGATCGATTTGGAGACCCTTGCAGTAATGTATTTAGATGAGTTTTACACTACTCAAGACAATAGTAATTTATAAATATATTATAGTTTTGTCAGCTCAGCATTGGCTTTATGAAAGCAGACTTAATGTTATTTTGGTCAGTTACTGGAACTAACAAATCCAGCGGATGTTTCTGTTCAAACAATACATTGGCCAGAAATACCCATTGTTGCCACTTTGCGACTACACTGATTCACACCAGGACATTTCATGCTAGGGGAAAGGTTTTTCTCTTGTATGCTTCCCAGTGTCTGCCAGCTTTCAGGTAAACACAACTAGTTTGTTTAGTGAAAGCCATTGTCTTAAAGTTGTCGCACATATGCCTTCACTTGTACTCACCTCGTAGTCGCAGAAAAAAATATGCTTTGGCCACTTTATACTGGCAACGATATTCTCCTGAATTCATGAGATTTTTCAGGTGCATTATGGCATTGTTGCTCAGAGCACGGTCACGAGTTGCCAAAAATGTGTGTTTAAAAATCAGCTGGCGATAAGGGTCGTAGCACATCAAGACATCACTACTTTGGTTTGCGGGGATGTGCAGCTCGTAATGAACGTGGAGATCTTCCCCTCTGATTGCTACAAAAACGGTGTCAAAAAAATGTAATCCTATGGAAACAAAGAAACATTAATAAGTGGAAATGCATAATCATAAGAATAACAATAATAAACACAAGGAAAACGATAGGTCCCTAGCGTGGAGCGACTTTGTCAGTGCTTGGGCCCTAATAATAAATTAATGTTTGCTATGTGATGTATTTTTGTGGATGACTTACTTGGAGCTGCAGCGCCTGAACATAAAGGAAGAAGCATTTTGAAAATCCAAATCAGCAACAGACAAAGATGCCAGTACTGTTGTGAAGCCATGTTTTACAGTAAATAGGTGTTTAAACCTCTTTATACTTTACTCTGCTACTCTCTTTACTGGTGGCTGTAATGTGTCCCGTGTTCGTAAACTAACAAATGGAACTTCCCGTTTGTGGGAAAATTCACTTCCTCAAAAAGTCTGTTGCGCTATGAGAGGTCACTGGCGGCAGAAAAAAGAACCTTCGTGATGTCACGGAACATTTGGGAAGTAGATCATAAAGCAGTAAAGAATATTCTCAAGTGTACAAAGACTTTGGGGTGGTACACGCCCAGGCAGTGATGCAGTATAATTTCCTTTTTTTTTTTGTCATGTAAATTGGTATAACAGTTTATAAGGAACTTTCAGAGTTAGCCACTCTTACAATAACTATGACTCTAAATTAAAGGTGTAAAAATCCAGGCCTTGGGGACAGATCTAAATAGAAAGCAAAACCTGGGAGTCTGTTCCATGTTTCTTTCTAAAATCTGTATCAAGTACAAGTCCCATATACAGTGGGGCAAATAAGTATTTAGTCAACCACCAATTGTGCAAGTTCCCGTACTTGAAAAGATTAGAGAGGCCTGTAATTGTCAACATGGGTAAACCTCAACCATGAGGGACAGAATGTGGAAAACAGAAAATCACATTGTTTGATTTTTAAGGAATTTATTTCCAAATTAGAGTGGAAAATAAGTATTTGGTCACCTACAAACAAGCAAGATTTCTGGCTGTCAAAGAGGTCTAACTTTTTCTAACGAGGTCTAACGAGGCTTCACTCGTTATCTGTATTAATGGCACCTGTTTTAACTCATTATCGGTATAAAAGACACCTGTCCACAACCTCAGTCAGTCACACTCCAAACTCCACTGTGGCCAACACCAAAGAGTTGTCGAAGGACACCAGAGACAAAATTGTAGACCTGCACCAGGCTGGGAAAACTGAATCTGCAATAGGTAAAATGCTTGGTGTAAAGAAATCAACTGTGGGAGCAATTATTTGAAAATGGAAGACATACAAGACCACTGATAATCTTCCTCGATCTGTGGCGCCATGCAAGATCTCACCCCGTGGAGTCAAAATGATAACAACAACGGTGAGCAAAAATCTCAGAACCACACGGGGGAACCTAGTGAATGACCTACAGAGAGCTGGGACCACAGTAACAAAGGCTACTATCACTAACACAATGCGCCGCCAGGGACTCAAATCCTGCACTGCCAGACGTGTCCCCCTGCTGAAGCCAGTAATATGTCCAGGCCCGTCTGCGGTTCGCTAGAGAGCATTTGGATGATCCAGAAGAGGACTGGGAGAATGTGTTAAGGTCAGATGAAACCAAAATAGAACATTTGGGTAGAAACACAGGTTCTCGTGTTTGGAGGAGAAAGAATACTGAATTGCATCCGAAGAACAACATACCCACTGTGAAGCACGGGGGTGGAAATATCATGCTTTGGGGCTGTTTTTCTGCAAAGGGACCAGGACGACTGATCTGTGTAAAGGAAAGAATGAATGGGGCCATGTATCGAGAGATTTTGAGTGAAAATCTCCTTCCATCAGCAAGGGAATTGAAGATGAGACGTGGCTGAGCCTTTCAGCATGACAATAATCCCAAACACACAGCCAGGGCAATAAAGGAGTGGCTTCGTAAGAAGCATTTTAAGGTCCCAGATCTCAACCCCATAGAAAATTCGTGGAGGGAGTTGAAAGTCCGTGTTGCCCGACGACAGCCCCAAAACATCACTGCTCTAGTGGGAGATCTGCATGGAGGAATGGGCCAAAATACCAGCAACAGTGTGTGAAAAGCTTGTGCAGAGTTACAGAAAACGTTTGGCCTCCGTTATTGCCAACAAAGGGTACATAACAAAGTATTGAGATGAACTTTTGGTATAGACCAAATACTTATTTTCCACCATGATTAGCAAATAAATTCTTTAAAAATCAAACAATGTGATTTTCGTTTTTTTTTTTTTTTCACATTCTGTCTCTCATGGTTGAGGTTTACCCATGTTGACAATTACAGGCCTCGCTAATATTTTCAAGTGGGTGCACTTGCACAATTAGTGGTTGACTAAATACTTATTTGCCCCACTGTAAGGTTAATTAGTGAATGTCATCCAGACTGAGTCCTAAAGAAATCTACTACTGGATGCTGATATGAAGAATTTGTTTAGACATGTGCTCAGTGTACTTGAACATAGCAAACAGCAAGTCCAAAAACTTTTCGGACACGGGTTTATAATAACTAACTCATAATACCAAACATGTGACCAAAATAACAAACCGATATGCTCACTACACAAACCAAATGCACACAATAATACATCGGCACGGTCAAAAAAATGTTAGCCTTCCTGCGCTCCAGCACCTGTCTTGTGACTGTCTTCAGTTAAAAAGCCGAGAGGATTGATTGAGGTGCTCAGTAAATACACCCCCGTAGTGGCATGGGGCAACATTACATAAAATAATACAAAATAAAAAGAGATCGTACTCAATAGATCTACATCTAAGAACATCTAAGACACACATTCAAAGGATGGAAAGAAGAAAGAAAAGTGCGTGTGCCTGTGTGTGTGAGGAATTCCACAATGGGTGACAAACGGCCTGTCACTAATGCAGACCAGCTGCGGACCGTGGCGAGATTCAGTCACCACAATCATTTTTATGCTTAAAGACGTTGAAGTGCTTTACTTCCTTTTGTTGTTGTTGTTTTTTTTTTGCTTCTCTGACACTTTGGTTCTCTTTGGAGGCGAATACTTCACTTGACGCTTTCCACAAAAAATTTTCGTGGAGATACGTGTGTGTGTGTGTGCCCCTATGTGTGTAGGTGGCCAACTGTGATCTCACCTCAGCCTGCATACCATGAAACTACACACAAACATTGAAATAACATCTGGATGCCAGTTATAGCAATATTAGGAGCAACTAGGAAATATTTAAAACATGAACACATTGAAAAGAGTTGAAGAAAAACCTAACAACTTAAATTTACATTTGAAATCAGTTAATCTGATATTTTCTTATGATAGGTCCTTCACATGAACAAAAACAGTGATGACTTTTGTTGTGTAGATTAATTATTCCTCAATGGTTAAGTTATTAGTGTTATACAGTTGCACTAAACCGCCAGGAAGACAACTTTTCTAATGTTAATCATGGCTTTCAGCACATTTTCTACATTTGACATCCATAACGCTGATCTATAGTGAAAATACAAAAAGCTAAAAAGGAAAAACTAAAATTTTGTTCCCCCACTTTGAACCCCTTATGGACCAGTGTGGCTTATTTATGGATTTTTTTTGGGCAGGATAATGATCTGAATATTGTATGTATCTCATAATGCAAAGTAAACACCCGTGGCTAGTATAGTGCAGTGTACATATGAACAAATAGTGTTCTTGTAAAATTTGCTGGGTGAGGTGTGTCAGGCGTATTAACCCCCCCCCCCCCCCAAAAAAAAAAAATATATACAGTGCCTTGCAAAAGTATTCGGCCCCCTTGCACCTTGCAACCTTTCGCCACATTTCAGGCTTCAAACATAAAGATATAAAAATTTTATTTTTTGTCAAGAATCAACAACAAGTGGGACACAATCGTGAAGTGGAACAAAATTTATTGGATAATTTAAACTTTTTTAACAAATAAAAAACTGAAAAGTGGGGCGTGCAATATTATTCGGCCCCCTTGCGTTAATACTTTGTAGCGCCACCTTTTGCTCCAATTATAGCTGCAAGTCGCTTGGGGTATGTTTCTATCAGTTTTGCACATCGAGAGACTGACATTCTTGCCCGTTCTTCCTTGCAAAACAGCTCGAGCTCAGTGAGGTTGGATGGAGAGTGTTTGTGAACAGCAGTCTTCAGCTCTTTCCACAGATTCTCGATTGGATTCTGGTCTGGACTTTGACTTGGCCATTCTAACACCTGGATACGTTTATTTTTGAACCATTCCATTGTAGATTTGGCTTTATGTTTTGGATCATTGTCCTGTTGGAAGATAAATCTCCATCCCAGTCTCAGGTCTTGTGCAGATACCAACAGGTTTTCTTCCAGAATGTTCCTGTATTTGGATGTATACATCTTCCCGTCAATTTTAACCATCTTCCCTGTCCCTGCTGAAGAAAAGCAGGCCCAAACCATGATGCTGCCACCACCATGTTTGACAGTGGGGATGGTGTGTTCAGGGTGATGAGCTGTGTTGCTTTTACGCCAAACATATCGTTTTGCATTGTGGCCAAAAAGTTCAATTTTGGTTTCATCTGACCAGAGCACCTTCTTCCACATGTTTGGTGTGTCTCTCAGGTGGCTTGTGGCAAACTTTAAACGAGACTTTTTATGGATATCTTTGAGAAATGGCTTTCTTCTTGCCACTCTTCCATAAAGGCCAGATTTGTGCAGTGTATGACTGATTGTTGTCCTATGGACAGACTCTCCCACCTCAGCTGTAGATCTCTGCAGTTCATCCAGAGTGATCATGGGCCTCTTGGCTGCATCTCTGATCAGTTTTCTCCTTGTTTGAGAAGAAAGTTTGGAAGGACGGCCGGGTCTTGGTAGATTTGCAGTGGTCTGATGCTCCTTCCATTTCAATATGATGGCTTGCACAGTGCTCCTAGAGATGTTTAAAGCTTGGGAAATCTTTTTGTATCCAAATCCGGCTTTAAACTTCTCCACAACAGTATCTCGGACCTGCCTGGTGTGTTCCTTGGTTTTCATAATGCTCTCTGCACTTTAAACAGAACCCTGAGACTATCACAGAGCAGGTGCATTTATACGGAGACTTGATTACACACAGGTGGATTCTATTTATCATCATCGGTCATTTAGGACAACATTGGATCATTCAGAGATCCTCACTGAACTTCTGGAGTGAGTTTGCTGCACTGAAAGTAAAGGGGCCGAATAATATTGCACGCCCCACTTTTCAGTTTTTTATTTGTTAAAAAAGTTTAAATTATCCAATAAATGTTGTTCCACTTCACAATTGTGTCCCACTTGTTGTTGATTCTTGACAAAAAAATTAAATTTCATATCTTTATGTTTCGAGCCTGAAATGTGGCGAAAGGTTGCAAGATTCAAGGGGGCCGAATACTTTTGCAAGGCACTGTATATATGGCGAAAAACACTCAGGTGACTTGAAGTTACGCTCTGAGACCCCAAATTTGGCCGAATTTCAAAATTGTCCTAGATGCATGTGTGATACATCATTGGAAAGCTTAAAATCTCAATTTTCTGGGGGAAGAAAATCTTTGAACAGGATGGCATTTAAAAAAAAGAATTTTCTAAAAACAGCAAAACTGGAGGTGAGAGCACGAGAGCAGAGTTAAAGACACCATGATTTTAACGAGATATTATCACATACGTACCTTGTTTCGATCCAAAAACTCCATGTAGCATGCATCATCAAGTGTCAACACAAAGATGTGAATGGCCACAGCTGGATTATTTGGGGATTTTATGGGTGAAACGTGGTAAAAATTAAACCATAGTTATGAGGTAGATATCTGACTTACTTACAGACACCATTTTTTTCATTGTGACGTAATTTGGTTAAAAGTTTAAAATACGCGAGTGAATAATTTTATATATATATATATATATATATATTTTTTTTTTAAACGAAATATTAGATGTCAATTAATGATTCTAAGCTAAAAAAAAATAACAGACATTTTGAATAAGAAATATACTCGTAATTACTTACCTTCTTTTTATGGCTGGGTTGAAACAAAAGCAGTTGCGTGACGTCTGTAAATGGGTTTCCAGGGTAAAACGGACAAATTAAAAATAGTTCGGGGGCGTAATGCGCCATGACTCTGCTATTGCAGCATATAGACATATTGTTCTATCAAACACAACAGTTCTTTTGGGTTAAAATACAGCAGTTCATTTTAAAGAGGGGTGCAAGAGCAGAAACTGCTTTTTTCAGTCTTGTATTTTCTGCCATATAGGGAAACCTCGAGTCTTTGGGTTCCGGGGGGAGTAGGAAGCGCGGGGCGATGGCCTACGTCGCCCCCGGCCGTCTGCCTACCAGGGGCGACGCGAGCGATCCCGGAGAAGCCGGCGTAGGCAAGAATACTATGGCGACGACACATCATCTATATATATATATATATATATATATATATATATATATATATATTAAACTGCCCAGCCTATCAAAGTTACTTTTTTAAAAAGTTTTTTTCTACTAAATCAATAATGTTATATGTTTTTAACACCGACCTGCAATAACAACTTCATTAAAAATACTATAGTGACTATAGTTCAAATGAATGCAATAGGTGTTAACATATTGGTATCTACACTTTAACAGAGCATGGAACTATAATTATTTCAATATTTGAGTTCTCTTGCGAGTTAGAAAAAAATATCAATAATAATGTGTAATGTAAGAAAGGCATTTTATCTTCCTGAGTACCTTCTTCCAATATGGGAAAACAGTTCCTTTGATGATAAAAACAAAGGCAACAAAGCCCCCACCCCCAATTCACATTTGGTACTGTACTTTATAGAGCACAAAATGAGTCATTTCAGTTTATTTGGTGGGTGGGAGATATTCAAGTTTTACAATGTCCTTTACAGAGGACAATTTACACCTACTGGTAGTCAGGAAGCTACATCAATATGATAATGAATAAGTTAATTTTAGTAGTTGACAAATAATGCATAGCGTATAATACAGTATATTGCTGCTATTTATTGAGCTGGAATTAAATGATTTAAGTTTAATTTATTTAAGGATTTAAAATATTGCATGATTTAGTTATGGCTAATGAAAATGCAATTTCATTTGTTGATATTACAGATATTTTTTTCTGAAAGATTTTGAAGGTGGAGATTGTCTTTTGAGACTGCTATTCCGTACCAGGAGGTGCAACTAGTTCATAATAAGAGGTGGGCTCAACTCATGACCATTACGTAGTGAGAGAGAGCGAAGTTCTTCCCTCACCAGAATTGTTTTTCAAGCATAATTGAAAAGGCACTGAAACGGACAACAACATTAAAAGACGAAAAACAAAGAAAAAGAGGCTTATTGCATTTCAAACCTATGAAATTGTGAGTATTTCTTCTCATCTTCTTAACAGTAGCAGAACTACAGCTCTTCTGGCAGCAAATGTGCAGCATAATAATAACAATAATACATATGCAGTTTAGTCTACAAGAAATTATTTCATTCAAGTGGGCGTAGCAGTTCAAGGCTTGATAGGGTATGAGACATGTTTTTGCCAGATGTGAAACATGTGCAGCAGATGACTGTTTACCATTTATTTTCACTATATTTTCCTTCAACGATCTCTCTACAGATCTGTTATAATACCAAAACAATGAGTCAGCAGCTTAGTTGTGATTCTGTGTGATTAACACTCTCTATCATGAGGATACTGCACTGTTCAGACCTTCAGTGATTTTTGTTCTGGTTGGTGGGTAGGTTTAGTAATTCGACTTTACAAAGTACACTTCATGTATTCACCTTCCTTCCATATAGACTTTATGGGGTCGGTTTCCACTTTGTTCTAGTGTAAAAGTGAATGGTTGTCAGTCTTTGTGCACTGTGATTGATTTAATTTCTCTATAGGTGGAGGGTCTGCTGGTCATGAATCTTAATTTGCTGTTGATGGGGCTGTTTTCAGTTGTCATGATAACAGGAGCAGTTACAAATAATGACAACAGATTGGATTATGGACATTGGAACTACAGAGATGGAGGTAGATCACCCAAACAAGTTCAATTAAGTGCTTTTATTAACTTGACATTCAAATTAAAATCTGTTTGTGTGTGTGTTTGTGTCAGCCGACAATGTTAATGTGGAGTCAGTTCGCAGTTTGACTAAAGTTTTGGATGTGTGGGGAAAAGGGATTTTCAAGGAAATCAAGACTTTGCTTCATTCCCAACCCACAACACTGCTCCCTGACTATTCCAGGTATCTTTCAGTACTAAATAGTCCTTTAAAACCCGATGAAGAAAGTTCACCTTAAGTCAAGAAACTTGTTACGGAATTAATTTGTTATCGTTGAGGTTCACGGATTCACATATAAACAGTGGCTGACTTTTTTTTCTTTTAACCGTTTCCCCTTACAATACAGGCTTGTTATGTTTTTCTGAGAAGAAACGTTCTTACAAGCCATAATGCAAATAACCTAATAATGTTTTTCATATTCAACCCATCCATCTTGTTTAAACCATGACACCAGTGACTGGTCATTTAGAACAATAATAGTTACCGTGGTGATAATAAGGTACAAACTGATCATCTGCTCTTCATCCTGCAGGGTGCGTCCTCTATCAGAGACCATCAACGACCTGTTCAAAGAAGTTTCAATGCTGCATCAGCGTATCACAGAGCTCTCTGATCGCCTAGCAACCATGGAACCGTTCTTCCGTCACCATGGCTACCATGAGGAGGGACTTGGGGATAACCTGTCTTTGGCACGTCAGAGCCTGAAAGGTGAGGAGGCGATCCTGGCATCCGCATGGGAGAAGACTCACCCAAAGAAGGGCGGCCGAGTGGTAAGGAGACGGAGGGTGAAGGTGTTTAAGAAACAGGAGTCAAGGGGAGCGCACAGTGACAGCTAATGCCGAAAGATGAAAAAGCTGGAGATTTTTCTTTTTTAATCATTATTATTGTATGAAATCATATTCCCCCCAAAATATTGACGCTGCACATCCTGCAAAATATATTGTTTTTAAGTTTCAGAAATATACAATCTACTTTGGTTTATTGTAACATTGAATCTTGAAATTCACACAATAAATCTTCAAAATCACCTAATTTTGTGGTCAACAAACCTGTTTTGAGGAGGAAAAAAAAAAAAAAAAAAAAAAAGGATCATCATAATGCAGTTTAGAAAGCAGTTGCACTGTTGCTTTCAAGCCAGAGGGAAAATATGTTAGGGAATAAAATATTTTAAGAAGATTGTATTTGCACAGGTTACATTAATGTGCAAAAATTATATTAGTAATTCAAAAGTGACGAGTCTTTTATGTGTATGTGAAAATGCAAGCGATAATAATAATAATGATAATAATAACCTGTCAAGTGATAATAATAATAATTAAGTTTGTCATAAAGAGAAAGTCTGCTAAATTGTTTTCCTGGTTTGATTACGTGGTGTTCCGCATATTAACCGACTATGCCAATTTTAGGCATGTGGGAGGAAACCAAAGCATCCAGACAACACCCACACGCCCACTCTCACAACATTCACGTCCCAAATTAATCAGTCATATTTAAATGAATGGTCAAGGGTCTATCAATGAAGCAAATGTATTAATTGTTGAAAGAACAGATTTTTTTTTTCTTTTTCATCTCAACCAACGTGGCTGTAAAATTGATTAAATGTTTAGTCCGGATTGAAGCCTTTGCTATACCTCATTTCGCCACAGAGTGTCAGTGTCACTTGGACTGTAATCACAACCGGCGAAGGCCAAGACTTAAAACCAGCCAAGGTTTCACCACGTTTTAACTCAACTGTTGATATCACATTGAAACACATTGAATTTCTGTCTTATCCTAACACTGGGTCCATTTCTACATTTTTTTTGTGAAAAGGTTACTGTTTTCATGGATGGTATTTGCGCATGCCTTAAAGAGCATATGACAGGAGAAAAAAAGTCTTAAATGGCATTATTATGTGAATTAGAATCATATTTTGAGACGATTCGACTATATACAACAATTTAGCAAAGCACAGATGACGAGAAATTAGTCTTTTAATCTGCCGGTTAGCCACGCCTACCATTATAGGGCTTTAGCGTCCCCAACAGGTGGATGACGTCAGAGGTAGACTGGGCTCATCGGTTTTACTATTCAGCCTATTGAGGGGGAATTATTCAGAACGAGGAAAACGTGACGAAGAGAGCCGCAAAATGTCATTGTTTCAGTCTCTCTACTCCAATATTTTTACAGGATATTCTTTTTATCCAAGTATTTTTTCCCAATAGCTATATAAATGGCTTGAGAAGAACCAGTCAGCCCATGGAGGGGGAACTATTCACAACGAGGAAAACGCGACGAAGAGAGCGGCAAAATGTCATTGTTTCTGTCTCTTTACTTCAATATTTTTTACAGGATATTCTTTTTATCCAAGTATTTTCCCCAATAGCTATATAAATGGCTTGAGAAGGACCAGTCAGCCCATCGAGGGGGAACTATTCACAACGAGGAAAACGCGACGAAGAGAGTGGCAAAATGTCAGTTGCCACGTTTACATGGAGCCAAATATTCCAATTACAATCGGAATATTTGTTCAAACCGAATAAATGTGTTCCATATAAACACCTCATTCAGAATGAACAGGCCCAAACCGAATGGAATTTCATTCCGATTCACAGGGGTGGAATATTCCTTTTCCCAAACCGATTAGAAGTAAAATTATATCATGTAAACAGGGAAGCGGAATGGTGTCTGGTTGCGTTCTTTCTGCGCATGCTCCGTACTGACGTGGTGACGTCACTCGGTGACGTAAGTAACGTCACTTGCAACATGGCTTCCAAGCACACGCACAGCGCACCCACACAACTTTTTAAATGAACGGCGTATCATTCTGAAGTTTTGTTTCCACTCGAAAAGTTAAAACAGCAGCTGATCTGACGATCGATCTCCATGTTTTGCAACGTGACGCTTTGTTTTGATTAATCTGCGCATGTCAGACGGCAGTTGTCAAACGTCCTTTCGGAATAAAGGCAGTCACATGTAAACGCTGGATCGGAATAGATGAAGTGACATGTAAACAGCTGATGTGAAATTTCCATTCAGAATGATTTGAATCGGTATGAATAAAAGTCAGCATGTAAACGTGGCTATTGTTTCTGTCTCTTTACTTCAATATTTTTGCAGGATATTCTTTTTATCCAAGTATTTTCCCCAATTGCTAAATAAATGGCATGGTCATGACAAATAAGTCTTGTGCTGAATGGAATATGAAATAATAAAAATGCATTTATTCAGGACGACATGGCAAAATTACTCCATAATGGTCAAAACTGTTGACTTCACCTTTACTGTCGCACCTCCCGAACGATATTTTATGACACCTAAATCGGACATATGTCATTTCCCTTCCCCGGCTTCGGAGAATGTAAACAAACCAGAAGGCGTGACAGCTAGCCGACATGCTAACCCGAACCGAGTGATGTTTCAAAGTCTTCGAAGCGGAAAATCACACATAACTGTCCTGGATTATTTGACATGACGACCCGGTTGTCGATTGTGTTTGCGGATCGGCAAACCGCCCGGCGGAGAGCAATTTACAGTTCGTTCCCCGGAGGAGGGTGGCTGGAGTTGTTGTGCAGCTAACGTGCTCCTGCTAATGAGCATTAGGAGAGCTTTTTACATGCCTATCAATGATCAAACGTAATTAGTCCTTCATTTAAAGGAAGTTTGTAGTGTTTACTTTGTAATCGCTGTATTCGTATTTGACATAATACAAAACAAGATGTTTACTCACTTCCTCCTAAATCCAGTGGTCCCACAGTAAATATCCACGGTGAATGGGAACCTTTTGAAACTCCAAAAAGGCGCATACGCCTCTCCCTTATACAGAATGATTTTTCTGCAGCCGTTTGGCTGGTGTGATGCGAAAAATAAATGTATTAATCTGCAAAATCAGCTGAATCCTTCGTTCTCATACACAACAGTACATTGTAGCGTGAAGAGGACGTCTTCTACCGTACACGTCACAGTGCCCTCCTCCTCAATGCAAGACCGAAGCCGGAAGTCACTCATTTTCATGGCGCGGGATTCAAAACACTAAATAAAAATAGCGATCGCTTCCACACACATCCAAGCGGCCCATATCATTCAGGGGCATAAAATACCGTGTGCATTATGAAATAAACATGCTTTTTCGTGTCACAGGCACTTTAAAGTCTTCATAAAACTTTTTCTTCCGCAGCAATTTGATCCCATCCATCCATTGCTTAATTTCTTTCATTTTATTGGCTGCAACTGTCTCATCCTACCCAGAGGTGGGTAGAGTAGTAAAGTAAGAGTAGGGTTACTTCAAAATAATATTACTCAAGTAAGAGTAAAAGCCCAAAGTCGGCGTGATGTCACGATGACGTCACCTCGCTTAGCAACGTGTCGCCATTTTGTGAAGGGGGTACGCACAGCGAAACATTCCATGGACAAACGTCTGAAATTCATATATTTCAGGTGTGTTTTGCGTCTTTTTTCCTAAAAACGTCTTAAACGTGGCTTACTATTATCACGAGTCACTGCCGACAGACACGAGGAGGCGATGCAATTTAAAATTCGCGTTTATTGGCGTACAAAGCTGCCGATACAAAGTCGCAGCTGATAGCTGGATAAACAAAGGAATGGCCTGCAGTGGACTTCGGAAACATCTACAACTATCTCATAAAGTCACCCAGTAAGTTGACCTTTATCATTTACGTGGAATTTGTACTGTGTGAAACTGAGACAATTGGTAGCATATACGAAGTGATTATTTCTGCCGTTACCGGTAATGCGCCTCCAAGCTTTCTTTAGCCGTCATCACGTCACGGCAAAATAACCAATTCCCACCAGGCCACTAATATACCGATTGACTAATAAGAGCAGTTCACGACAAAAGAAAAAAAAAAGGCTTTGCGAGTTGCCGGTTACGGTAATAATAACCACTGCCTAGTCTGTTGAATCGTAGTAGCTAATTGGGGCAAAAAAATAATCGATTAAACTCACCAGTAATTAAATGTCGGCTGCAAACGTAAATGTGCTTGGATTTAGGTTCCTACAGGCGAAAATAGTCCACGGAACCGTCTTCTTTTACTGTTCCTCGATTAATTGCGCTCAGCCATTTGTTTTTTTCTCACATGGAAGAATGAAGAACTTCAAATGCGGCTCCGAACTCTTCCTTGTGTGACAACCCGCAACACTGCAACATTTAGCCATTCCGACGGAAAAAAGACGGCAAATAAGACGAAAGTTCAATGCGTTTCTACTATAGGCCCTACCCACCGACGTCACAAAATAACGTGATCGCTGTATTGTTCCGCCCCCTTGTCCGTCATTTTGTGTCTGTATTATCAATGGTCTCAATTGATCGAGCAATTTATAATGCATTTCATGGAAGACCCGGTGCTTTCGGATGCCGTAAACTCACTGGATGCGTTGCATAAAAGGCGTTATGTGGAAAAGCTTCAGTTTATCCATTCGGCAGATCCATATTTGATGCCTAAATCGATGTTTTTCGACCCGCTGTCTTCGCCGTATTTGCCTGACATCTGCTAGCTACCCTGATATTTACAACTATCTTGTCCACACAAAATCAGCCTATTCTCACGAAAGTTTGAAAAACTTTAAGAGCTTGGAGGCTTATAAATACTTAGTTGCTGGTTGGGTGAAACAGGTCCTCGTCCACGAAAATTCGGCAGGAATCTATCTTGTGCTTGGAAAGGTGAATTACGAAATTTTTAATTCAAAATCTTTTGTTCTTGCTAAAATCCACTGTCAAGTCTAATGTATTTCATGTCATTTGTCAATGGAGCTAGGGCTTTTAATGTTTATATGGTTTAGCGATAGCACTCTCACTACATACATAGGTGTATGTTGTCGGCGATTAGCCTAGCAATGATCTTAATTGTGGTTGTCAGCCCAAAACCCTCTAAATATAAAGCAATGATCTTAATTGTGGTTGTCAGCCCAAAAGCCTCTAAATATATATTAAATGCATCTTACCAGATATAAAATGACTACTACATAATCTGTGGTAATCATTTGGAGCCCAGTTTTCTCGACGAATTGCAGCAGCCCATCTCGCTCTCTCCTCTCCGGGTCTCTCGGAATCCGGTAGAACTTCAAGTCTCTCCGTCTATCTTCTCTGTTATTGCAACCGACCGCCACACACGCCTTCACCATTTTGATTATTAATGTTAACGAGCAGAAACACACGCCGTAAATAGGAGGAATGTACGTAGCCGTAACAGGTAAACACGATGTGTTGACGGACAATTGGGCGGCACCAGTCAGGAGGGCGGAGTTGTGACGTCACGTGGGTAGGGTCTATAAGTGACTCGTCTTTTACCTCAATGTCAATATGGCGACGCTTTGTTGTGGCTGGTGACGTCATTAAATGCCCGGATGTCCGACTGCCTCTATAGTCTCCCGACATTAAATAAACGTTGAATTTCCATCAAAATCACCTGTATGGTTGAAATTGAAATTTTAGACAATAAACAATGTTGACTCAACATTGCAAATACCGATGACACCTGACAGTGACGTTGAAATAACATTGTTCTATGGTGTGTCAGACGATGGTTGGGTTAACATCGTTTTATAGTTGATGAAATAATATTGACAAATAGTTGATTTTTGATTGACCAGGAAATTTAATTGAAAAGTAATCAAATTTTGGATGAGCTTGAGTTATGGTCAAAAAATAGTTGTGTTCGTGGTTGAGCAGGAAGACAGCGTATCACCTCAAACGAACTCCACTGGAAATGCCTTGTTTAAAGATAGCCGTATTTAAAGGTAAGCCTGTTGCTTTTCTGCTGAGCCTTTCTCAGCAATGATGTCTGACGGTAGAAAAAAACACGTTTGTCATCAAAGTTATACTTAAAACGGTTTGCCTGACACAACGTGACAAAGTTGCCGAAATTGTAAGAAACGGTGCATTTGCTGTGATTGACATACAAGCGAAAACCTACTTAGCCTGGATGTTAGCTAAATAGTGTTAAGGTGCGAGAGCAATAGGGGATCCCAGAGTGGACACACAGTGGTAAAAATGAGCAATCATTTATTGAAGATCACAAGGCTGTCTCGGGTGTAGATTGCTGGGAGCGAAGTTGGGGAGCTGACGTGGGATGAGGAGGCTAGGAAGAGAGGCAGGCGTGTAATCCGATGAGGGGCGCGCAGAAGGCAGGACCTGGGACGAAAGCAATGTAGTCGTAAGCCGGAAATCAAAAGATAGCAAATACAAGGCGAGATACAACTGACGTGTGAAGCAGACAAGTTGCCAAGTTGATCGGGCGACGAGGTGGCAGCGTCCACTGGCTTTTATGGATGGCTGATTGGCATTGCCAGCACCTGTGGCCGCTCCACCCGTCTGTCGTCCAACCTGCAATCAATAAAAACATGCACACCTGCCGGAGGTGGGCAGGTCTCAGAAAGAAGGGGAAGAGGACCTAACAGGAACCCCCCCCCCCCATGGGCGACACTAGGCGCCCGACGGAGATGGGCGCGGTGGAAGTCCCGGATGAGCGCCCGCGACAGCACCCACCGGGCAGGGATCCAGGACCGCTCCTCCGGGCCATAGCCCTCCCAGTCAACAAGGTACTGGAGCCCACGGCCACGGCGGCGGACATCCAGAAGCCGCTCCACCTGGTAGGCCGGATTCCCGTCGACCGACAGAGGCGGCGAAGGGGGCGGAACGGGGGGGCCAAGGGACTAGTGGAGACCGGTTTCACGAGGGAGACATGGAACGTGGGGTGGACCCGGTAATGTGCAGGGAGCCGGAGACGCACCGCGTTGGGGTTCACCACCTTCATGATCTCAAAGGGCCCAACGAACCGGGGGGTGAGCTTCACGGACCCTGTCTTCAAGGGCAAGGACTTGGAAGAGAGCCACACCTTTTGGCCGACAGTGTAAATCGGTGCGGGCGAGCGGCGACGATCGGACTGGGTACGGGACCTCTCAGAGGCGCGGAGGAGAGCGGCGCGCGCTTGTTCCCAGACTCTGGAGCAATGGTCGATGTGGCCTTGGACAGACGGGACGGCTGTCTCACTTTCCTGGGAGGGGAACAACGGGGGTTGGTAACCCAAGGAACACATGAAAGGTGACATACCCAATGAGGCATTCGGCAGGACGTTGTGCGTGTATTTAATCCAGGGCAACTGGTCGCTCCAAGTGTTGGGGTGAGCTTGAGTGGTGCACCGGAGGGCTGCCTCGAGCTGCTGGTTTGCACGCTCACACTGGCCATTTGTCTGTGGGTGGTAACCGGAGGAGAGGCTCACTCCCACGCCCAGGGCCACACAGAAAGCCCTCCAGACCTGAGAAGTAAACTGGGGTCCCCTGTCGGAGACTATATCTGACGGGATGCCATGCAAACGGAAGACATGGTTAGTGAGCAGGGCTGTAGTTTCCGTGGCTGATGGAAGTTTGTGAAGGGGAATGAAATGAGCGGCTTTGGAGAATCTGTCCACAATAGTGAGAATTACAGTATTACCTTTGGAGGGGGGCAAACCGGTGACGAAATCCAGGGCTATGTGGGACCAGGGTCGGCTTGGGACAGGTAGTGGGCGAAGGAGTCCAGAGCTGGGCTTGGTGGACGTTTTGCTGCGCGCACATACTGTACAGGCTAGGACATAGGATCTAGTATTTTCTGGCATGGATGGCCACCAGAACCGCTGGCGTAGGACAGCCAATGTCCTATGGATGCCGGGGTGGCAGAACAGCCGGGATGAGTGAGCCCACTCCAAGACCTGGGAACGGAGACTCTGGGGCACAAACAGGTTAGACCGGGGACCGGCTCGAGGATCTGGGTTCTCAGCATGGGAATCCTTTACTTTGCGCTCTATCTCCCATTCCACGGAGGCCAGGAAGCGGGTTTGAGGAAGAATCGGCGCGGGTTCTTCCTTAGGTTCAATGGTTTGAAATTGGCGTGACAGGGCGTCGGGTCTTGTGTTTTTGGAGCCTGGGATGTAAGAGAGCACAAGGTCAAAACGGCAGAAAAACAAAGCCCACCTGGCCTGTCGTGGATTCAGTCTCCTAGCCGCCTTGAGGTACTCCAGGTTCTTATGGTCAGTGAGTACGAGGAATGGCTGTGGTGTGCCTTCCAGGTGGTGACGCCCTTCTTCCAGAGCCAGTTTTACTGCTAGGAGCTCCCTGTCCCCGATACTGTAATTGCGTTCAGCGGATGAGAGCCTGCGGGAGAAAAAGGCACATGGGTGGATTTTGCTATCGGCGGGCTGGCGTTGGGAGAGCACTGCGCCCACCCCCGACTCTGAGGCATCAACCTCCACAATGAACTGGAGTGACGGGTCGGGGTGGACCAGCACGGGGTCTGAGGTGAAACGACTCTTGAGGTCGCTGAAAGCGGCGTCTGCAGCGTCGGACCAGAGGAATGGTTTGGCGGTGGAGGTGAGGGCCGTGAGGGGAGCTGCAATCCGGCTGCAATTGCGAATTAATCTCCTATAGAAGTTTGCAAAACCGAGAAAGCGTTGTAGTTGCTTCCTGTCAGAGGGGCGAGGCCAGTCCAGAACAGCAATCACTTTTGACGGGTCCATACGTAGCTTCCCATGCCCCACAATGTAGCCAAGGAAGGCAGTTTCGGGAACACTGAACTCGTATTTCTCGGCTTTTACGTACAGCCGGTTCTATAGCAGCCTCTGGAGTACTTGGCGGACATGGTCCTCATGTTCTGATGGGGTGCCAGAGAACACCAGAATGTCATCCAAATACACCACGACGAACCTGTTAATCATATCACTCAGGACGTCATTCACCAAGTTTTGGAAGACGGCAGGGGCGTTAGTGAGCCCGAAGGGCATAACAAGATATTCATAATGGCCCATGGGCGTGTTAAAGGCAGTCTTCCATTCGTCGCCTTCCTTAATACGGACGAGGTGGTAGGCGTTACGTAGGTCCAGCTTCGTAAAGATGGTAGCCCCGTGGAGGGGGGTGAAAGTGGAATCAATAAGAGGAAGAGGGTATTTGTTTTTAATTGTGATTTCATTCAGCCCCCGGTAGTCGATGGTGGGTCTGAGGCCGCCATCTTTTTTATTCACAAAAAAGAACCCTGCCCCGACAGGGGAGGAGGAAGGGCGAATAATACCTGTGGCCAGGGACTCCGTGATGTATGACTTCATTGCCTCCCTTTCTGGTAGAGAGATGTTGTAAAGTCGTCCCTTAGGGAGGGTCGCACCAGGAAGGAGAGAAATGGCACAGTCGTACGGACGGTGAGGAGGGAGTGACACCGCATGGTCCTTACTAAAGACCAGTCCAAGGTCATGGTAGCATTCTGGCACAGCGGAGAGGTCAGGTTGCATCGGTTCCTGGACCGAACAGGTAGGCACTAAGGCAGATTTAAGACAGTGTGAGTGACAATAGTTACTCCATGCAGTTAACTTAGGGTGGGTCGAGTCTATGGCGGGGTTATGAGTTCTTAGCCAAGGCAGACCAAGGACCAGAGGTGTGCGGGGACTACGGGAAACAAAAAAGGAGGTCACCTCTCGATGGTTGCCAGATAAGAGGACATCAACGGCTTCGGTCTGTCTGCTCACGCTGAACAGGGGCTGTCCATCCAGCGCAGTAGTCTTTAAAGGGGCAGGAAGCGGGTGTGTACTCAACCCCAACTGGCTCACCAAGGTTTGATCAATGAAATTTTCGTCGGAACCACAATCTACAAGGGCGGTGGTATAGCTAACAACAGGCCGACTTAGGGCGTAAAGTTACTGAAATTTGCGTAAACAAACGAAATTAATTTACCGGAGTGGAAGTGCATAGAGCAAACTCAGTGTGTAACTGGAGAATCAAACGTTATGCCCTTCCTTCTGATCGAGGCCACCCATGCCATTCTTCGACGTTTGGTAAGTTCAGATATGACCTTTCCCTTGCCTTTTCTCCATGTAGGGATCCGGAAGAAACTCAATGGTGTTCCGTCAAGCTGTACATTCTCCTTTCTATTCGATTGGTTGTTGCAATTCTTTACCGCACAATAATTTCCAACCATTTTTAAAGAGCGACCTGTGTTGAAATGCCTCATTGCTTATGTTTTTCGCTTCCATAATGGCGATAGCGGCGGAAACCTCGCGAGTGCCACGTCATACGCTCGAGCCTAATTGTTGAACACGCTACACATGTGGAAAGATCCCAATTACGTCATCACTTCGAGCCCACAAACCATGGCACCAACTAACGGTCAAAATATGTACTAAATATGATATATTGCCATTGATTTAAGATTTTATGTGTTTCTAACAACATATTTTAGTACAAGAGAACAATTGTGGTTTATTAGAGCCTACATGTATTTAAGTTAGAGGATCACTTTAAATCCGCGATTTCGATTCATGTTGAGGGCAGCGCTTCATGTCAAATATTTGTTACGGTGCTTTGAAGATGCGTGATTGAACAGGCTTGAGTGATCACAGAACGGCAAGCTTGTGTCTGATTGGTGTAATGGAGTCGTGATTATTGTTGTGATGTCTCATTGGTGAAAAAAGTAGTGCTACTCATAGCAATAGCATATGTAGAATAAAGAGGGTAAATGTCACGACTCTTGTGTAGCCCAAAGTAGCGGAGTAATAGTTTTTTCTTCACAAATCTACTCAAGTAAAAGCTATGGCTTAGTAAAACTACTCTTAGAAGTACATTTTTTCAAAATATTACTCAAGTAAATGTAACGGAGTACATGTAATGCGTTACTACCTTCCTCTGGGGAAGGCAGCAGAACGAATGAATGATCATTTTCAATGTCATTGGCGGCAATATACGTCCAATCCATTTGAACTGGGTACGACTTACCCAGTTCAATGGTAACCAGTGAGTTAAAACCTGCCCACTTCAACACCACACTTCCTCATGTATTAACCCTTACGTGATTCATGCACCATCCCAACTTCCCACCCTCTCTCTTTCCTCCTCGTCTTCTAACTCTTGTGCACAATGCCACACGTGGGCGTTGAGATCAGGCTGTGCTTTCCATTTTGGTTTTGCTGTTGTCAGTGCTTTGTTGCATCCAATCCAGTTAAGATGCTATGAGAATACTGTTTAAATCTCTCTTTCTCTGCACCCCTTCCACTGCCATCTCTGGAAAAAGAACCAGTTGCTAGGTAACAGTTAATTGTCAAGAAGTAGTTACATGTGTTGCAATGCACGCCGAGCTTGTCAGACTGATGATGTTGGAAGAAAACAAGTGAGCGGGATAAGACTCTAATGGAGTGATTGTTACTTGGGGAAAAAAAACCAAGATGTAAATTGATGAAGGATTAGAGTAGCGTGTGTTGTGCGTCAGTAGACATAAAGGCCTGCCCACATAAGGCAGACATGTTAAAACCTGCTGCTTTCTTTATATCCCCTGTTGCTGGACAAGGCTTTCAGAAGAAAGCACATCTGAGGAACTAGGGGGTGTTTTTGCATCGCTTTGATGTGAGCATCGTCTTGCTCAATACACTTGTGTATTTTTACAACATCGTTAAAAATTCTGAAATTTATTTTTGGGGTGTAAAAATTTATATCACATCTCACTTTATCATTTTCAGTCTTTCAGATGACAGAGACAATTCTAGGATCAGGGGTTTAGGAGTGCTGGGCTCCCAACCAGGCAAGATTAATTTCACAGTTTTGTGCATTTAAACGCAACTTCACTCCCGGAGAAGCTTATTTCTTGGGCCAACACATCAAATATGATAAAGGCCGTGCCAGCCCCGTCAGTTCAAATAGATTTGATTTTTTAAAACATAAATAGGAGTGAATGAGTTAAATGTTAAGACGCAGCACCTAACGACCTCAATCAGATCCACCGGTCCTTACATCAGCTTTGTGTATATTTAAGGAGACAACCCATCAGCAAACATAGACAAACTTGATAGCTGGCAAATGCACTGAAAACCTGGATGCAAAAATACAGTGACACTAGGAGTGGGAACCTCTTGGTACCTTACGATACGATACAATTTGCGATACAGAGCTCACGATAACGATGATCTGACGATATGACGATACATTTGTAGAATATCCTGGAATGATTTTCTGATCAACAACTAATAAACAGAAAAACAAGCTTCTGCTGTGAATTGGAATGAGTTTATCACTAGTAGACGTCCAATCCATTTGAAATGGGAGGGTGGCAGCGAATGAACATTCGTTCATTCGCTGCCATCCCTCCCACTTCAAACGGATTAAACGTCTATGGCCGTCAGTGGCAGCCAATGCCAGGCAGCGAGGTAATTTTGGGCCATTTAAGGTCATTTACCTGTTGTTGTTCAGTTACTTCCTGTTGATTTTGGGATATTTTATGGGTCATTTCCTGTTGATTTGGAGTTACAGAACAGGAAGTGAACTTGGAATCACCTAAATGAATAGGCAATGACTCAAACTCAACAGGAAATGACCTATAAATGCCCTAAAATGAACCGCAAGTGACCTGTAAATGCCCTGAAAACCCACAGTCTAAATGGATTGGGCGTCGTGCACCGTCAATGCAGCCTTAGAGTTAACCCAGACACTATTATGGTGGAAGATTTTGGTCAACTTGTTGGTTCCTTTTTATTTATTTGTTTTAATATATTGACACCTTTTTAAAACGATATCTCGATTCTTGGCAGGAGCATATCGATAACCTTTTGGGATATTTTGTCACACCCCTAAGTGACACACATGCAAATTTTAATATTCTGGTTTATACAAATATACTTAATCACAATCACCCAATACCCCTTTCCCACTGGCCAAAAAACCCGTGTCAACCCACTAACAATCGGCTTTTGGTGGCAGTGGGAAAGGTGCAGCGACCCGCCTCGACCCGTGTCAATCAACCCGCCAAGCGACCCGCGTTAAGATCACCTCGGCTCTGATCGCCATGCAGTGTGAAAGCAAAACCCCGGGTCAACAGTCAACACCCTAATCTACGTGGTGACGTAGGCTAGAACGTGATGCATCATAACAAAAAACGTGCTCTAGCCCAGATCCACATACGGCGAACAGTCGGTGTAGCAGCGGTAGCAATAGCCATAACAGATGAAACAAAGGCTCTTCTCCTCCTTCTGTGACGTACACGACTCCTTTCAATTTCAAACCAAAATTCACGTCGCCAACGATGCCTCAGCACAAGCAGAGTGTTGATCCTTTGCTGCATTTCGACCATTTTGAGGGCAGTAAAAAGCATGAAAACAGAGAACACAAACAGAAAGGAGGCTTCCATGTTGCTTTGCATTGTTTACTTCCTTGAACTGAATGAATTCGGTCGCACTTGTCGAAGCGCATCTTAGCGTGGTGACGTCACGACCCTTACACACGGCTGAGGAGGGGTGGGGTGTTAGACGGGTGAAGGAAAAAAAAAAAAAAAAAGACACGGCTTTTTTTTGTCAATGGGAAAGGTGCCAAATGCCATTTGCTAGTGGGTTGCATCGGCTTGGAAAAAACGCGCGTTGACCCACTAGTTTCAGTGGGAAAGGGGCACAAAATACATCCAATTTAATAAAACAAAGGCTTGCCAGAATTTATTTTTTTACTTTTGTCTGAATTCCTGTCCTTAATTCAATGGAAAATACTATGTCGGGCAGAAGACATGCCTTCGCAATCCTACATATTTGGAGCACCTCACAAGTGACAGTGATATTATAATACTTGTAAAGAAGATTTATAATATGATATACAGTATTAGACTGTTCATACTTTGCATAATTTGGATTTGAATGATTTTTTTCTGATGGTAATTGAAGTTGCTGATTTTTGTGTGATGCGGTTGATCCCCCCCCCCCCTTAAAAAAAAAAAAAAAAAAATCTTTTTTTGTCAATCCTGGTTTTATGTTGCTGTTTTTTTTTTTTTTTTTTTTTTTTTTTTTGGTTCTTCTGACTAGGACACTTTCTGAAAAGATTTTAAATCAAAATCGGTTAACTTACAATAAAACAAGTTATTACATTAAAAAAATATTGTGATTTGTGAATAGATTTTGACTACCGCATTTTCCGCACTATAAGACACACCTAAAAAAAGAAGCAATTACTATTATTTTTTTTTTAATTTTAAGGAAATAAATAAGTAGCCTTACATACATGAACAAAAATAAGTCCAAAGTGCACATTAACATGGATGTTCTGAACCTCCCAAATGAAATAAAATAAACCTCATCAATTATTTCCTTTCACTTAAAGAGCTGATCAATTTTCCGTTTTCTTGCTCTTTTAATTCAACAAGCTTGTTTTTTTCCCTCAATTTGTTGTTCCAAAGAAGTGCATTTGAATCAATCAGAGCTAACTATCTATCCACGCTGATCACATGTCATCATGTCAGCCAATTGAAGGGATAGCAGAGTCCTTTTTTTTTTGCAGCCTGCATGTGCTTTGTGCTCAGCGACGCGACGTCAGATACAGAGAGACGCTGGGAAGAACAACGTAGAATTAATAAATGAATAATAAATATCGGCGGAAACAGATTACGCTACTCAAGCACTCTATTAGACTTTTTGTTAACACTTCCATTTGTAAATCTGACATTAGTAGATTGCTTTTTTTGGAGATACTTGTGTGACAGCGTGGCAGTTTTTGTTTTTTTTTTAAACATGGAGTTTTGACAGTTGCCATCATATTTTCGGGATCAAAGCACCGCATGCCGAAATGGCGTTAAGGCCCTGAAACTCATGCCGGAACCGCGTTCCAGCCTGTTCCGGCCCACTTTCACCCCTGAGTAGAACTAAAAATTACACATTCATTAATTACCGTATTTTTTGGACTATAAGTTGCACCTGAGTATTAGTCGCACCAGCCAAAAAATGCACAATGAAAAGGAAAAAAACATATATAAGTCACATTTTTGGGGGGAAACTTATTTGATAGAATCCAGCACCAAGAATAGACATGTCATCTTGAAGGACAATTTAAAATAAAAATACAAGAGAGAACCAGGCTGAATAGGTGTACGGTACACCAACATTACATGACTCATAAACAACGAACTGAGAACGTGCACGGTTTGTTAATGTAACATAGCTATTAAGAGTTATTCAGATAACTATAGCATAAAGAACATGCTAACAAGCTACAATAATATAATAACGTGTTAAGAATTTTACACATAAATCGCTCCAGAGTATAAGACACACCCTTTACCAAGTTATGAAAAAAACTGTGACTTATAGTCCGAAAAATACGGTAGTTTGGTTTTTAAATTATTAACTTGTCTCGCTACAATGACTTGGATTTCCATTGGAGACCCAAATTAAGTAGCATTAATCCTGTTAACCAAAATTAAGTTAAAATAAGACAAGCATGTGTGAGATTTCACATTTTTTATTAATACTCAACACTTTTATTCCAAAGAGACAGAATAATAATAATTTCTCAGCACTTATTTGCACATCGACCGTGTGTTTTAATCCCATTGTTCAAATAAATATTCCATCAAATCTGAAATACTTTCTTCACACAAGTAAATAATCTGCATACAAAAAAGTGAGGGTGAACAAGGTTTAGAGTCGTATGTACATTTTTCACAATCTGTACAGCTCTATGTTGGTGTTTGATCGTCTGAGGCCCAAACAGAAGAGGAAAAAAAGAGGAACAACATTGTGCTTCCCATGGACCAGTTGGTGCAGGCTTTCTCCTTCAGAAACCACTATCTCTCTTGGATCAGATCTAAACAATTTGCGCAAAGTGTCACTTTCTGTATCATTATAAACCATTGCACATAATGTGTCCTGAAGTAGTTAGAAAATATTTTTGCAAGGGGCACCTACGAATTAAAGACTTATCCTAAATAGACCTTTTTCTCTGCCATTTTGTACAGTTTCTTTTTTTAATAAAAAAATCCATGAGTGCCTCTATTTACATGGAATTCTATAGTACATATAAAAGAATTGTGTATTCCTCACTCGCGCTGTGCTTTGCACACACAGAGGTAATCAAGCGTACAAATTCAGGCACATACGACAACAGAAATCATGTACTGAGATACTGTTTTGTTTTTACAAAAAAGAAGAAAAGAATGTAAAAGGCTTGTTAGTGACTGTGAGCAAAACCTCCAACCTGACCAAGAACATTTAGCCAACACAATTAATTATAATTTTTGCAGAAAATTGAATGTTTTGATGACTTGGCAGTAATCAATTTGGGGATTTGGTGCATTAGATTGTGTTTTCTCTTATGAGGACAAGCACACATATGCACACACACATATACTAACACTGATTAGTCCCAATGATATTTCTAAAATGTATGCAGATTTCAAAAAACACCCAGTTGAATGGCGAAAAGCTAAAATTGTAAAAGCATAAAGAAAGAAAATTGTATACATGCAAATGCTTCTTATCATACATACTGACTTGTCAACCAAGTAAAATAAGATTGTGCTCAATTGTCATATGGCGTGCAGTAAAAACTACACAAAGTAAAAATTTGGCTTGGTTTGTTGTTGTTGTTGAGGGATACAGATAATTAGGAATGTAGAACATTTGCAAAGTTGTTTCATTCAGGCACACTAAGGAAGTGCAATATGAATGAAAAAAAGATGACACAAACATGGAACCAGCAAGCAATACTACACAAAATTTTGTGAAGTAAATCATAAATTGGAGGAAGATATCTTTTGGGGGAAGGCCTTAGTTTAGGGCACATCCTTTTGGGGATATTATATGATATTACTTGTATATCACAATTCATCTCATGTTGCTTTGGAAATTAAAACATAATAAAAAGCACTGAAGGGGAAAAAAAGAAAACACACAGAGCTGTTCAGTCAGTGTATTTGGTCCTGAAAGTTTCAGGGTCCATGAAAATAAAAGAAACCATTAAGCAGCTTATCAGTTTTGCTAAAATCTAATGGGCATAACATATTCAAATAACAGTGTTGGTTTTTGCGGTAGAAAGGAATGTTCACTCATATTGGTGTGCACCGAAACTACTGGACTACTTTTGGAGAGTTCGTTTGAAAATGCATTTTTGTATTACAACGTTTTCTCAGTTTGTCTTTACAAAACAACATTTGACATCTTAGTTTCAGGTACACTGCTTGAAAGTTGTCATTATCCCAAATTTCTTTCACGTGAGACTGCTGTGGTTAAAGTTTCAACAGATTTTTGCCCTCAAATTATGGAACCAATTGTCTGGAGGTGACACAATGTTAATCTTTTAAGGCACATCCAGCTCACAATATGAGACCGTTTAGGTGCTGCTGAGCAGAATGAAAGAAACGAAAAGGAAGGACAAATCAGTATTATGATCTGGACTTTCACTGCTGAAAAAAGTAAGCCAATAAGTACATTGTACTTAGCAAATCATGCCTTTTTGTCACATACACGTCACAATACTCAACTTTTGAAAAGTAAATAAATAAGTTAATAAATCAATCAAATATGAAGAAATAATTCATTGCAAAGAAGATTCCAAAATTACAGGAGCTCCCCAAATATTCAAAGTGTTCCACAAGTCTCCTGCAAAGTTGGTAAGCAAAGAAACAATCAACATCGTACAAACACTACTTAAATCAATAAAATTGAAAAACAAAACCATCCTGAAACACTTAAGTAATATGCAGTAACAATATTAACACTATTGGTACAATTATTGTTAATATACCCTGTTATTTCAGCAGTGTTGATTTCTCATTCATGATTGTAATACTGTTGTGAAAGAAAAATGGTGTTTTGGAACAATGATCTTATAAAGAGCGCAGGGCATATCCTCTTCATCCGTCTGTCTATCCCTACCTACTTTCCAGCACCACAATCTTTGTCCTTGAAAACTTGCTGTCCATGGGACTCGACCACAGTTTGGCTTTGACCAGCCACTGTCTGGATTGTTGCGTTGAGTGGCACTAGAACAAAACCCACTTGCGTTGTTAGATTCTCTTCTCAAAAAGAGGACGTTGCATTGCACTTTTTTAAAAAATTCACTCCATGTTTTTCCTGTTTTCCTCATTTGTCTCGACCCACTTTCTCTCTCTTCTCTACCTCAGACATCTGACTCTATGCTGGAGAGCTTTTCATAGACATGTCCATTGGCACCATTGAAGGGTCTTTGCCCCAAACCTAACGTATCCCGTCCCCCGGGCATTAGCTTGTTGGCTGTGAGATGGTTACCCATTGGACCGCCCACTCCGCCTAGACACAGATCTTTTGTGAACCTGGGGGCTACATTGGACATCACCCCAGCTGTGGCTGATGCAGGCAAATAAGAAGTCGCCCCCATGGAGCCCCGGAAGTCCCCTCCTCCTCGGCTGTTGTTGAGTAGCTGCTGCTGCTGCTGTTGCTGCGTCTGTGGCTTTTTGATGTAGTACGGTTTGGCACCATGTAAAAGACACTGGTCATCGCCGAAGGTTGGGATGAAGGGGTTCTGGTTCACCTTATCTGGGTAGAGAGATTTAGACAAGGAGTAAGTCCCGGCGCCTCTGCCATGACTACCGCTCCCGCCTCCCATCATAGCCCTGTCCCTGTCTCTAAGGTCTCGCTCACCCACAGACCGCCGATGCAACCCACCTTCGCCGCCGCGAAACAAACTAAAGGAGGAGCCTGTTTTAGCCCTGTCTCCGAGTGTTCCCGCAAACATGGAAGTGTCTCTCTCGCCTGCATACCTCTCAAACATCTGAGCATAAGGACTGGGGCCCTCCATGTAACGGTCTTTGTCTTTAAGGCTCACACTTCGGGGCTGGGCAAATTGCCCCCCCATTCCCCCGCCGCCCCCTCCGATGCGACCTGAACCCTCCCTTTGCAGGTCTACGAATGTGTCATAAGAATGCTGCCTTCGTAAGACCCGCCCACCCGGCCCCAGCTTCCTACTCTGAGTTGGCGTTTGGCCTGCTCCCATGTTACTTTTCCCTGCAGCAAACACTGTGTTGTTATCTTCGCTGATGTTGTACAGGTTGCTCGGCTGAATCTTGCACGAGTCACAGCGTTTGCAGCTGGCAGAGCTAGGGCGAATACTGGCAATTCCAGTAGCTGGGCACGAGCTTCCTACCCCTCCACTGTGGTGACATACACTGTGGCAGTTACGACACTCCCAATCACCTCCTGCAATGCCACCACCTCCTAGTCCAGAAACCCCTTTTTCCCAGCATGTGTGGGCCTGTTGACCTGCCGACACTGAGCCAAGCCCGCCTTTTGACTCCTGCTTCTTGATTTTACCTTTGAGAAAGTCTTCCACAGGAACTAAGCTTTTACAGATACCACCACCGCTACCGACGCCCACACCACTTCCTCCACTTCCACCCTCTTGCTCCCACTTGCTCTCCTGAGAGCGGAACTGACCTGCATAAAATTCCCTCAAGTTCTCTTTGTCTTTACGGAATACGTAAGGTGAAGTGTTACCCCCTCCTCGCTTCCGCTCCAGGGGAGGTGAGATGGTGCGGTGTGCCAGGGGCCCATGAGGGAAGTGGTGATGGACGGTGTGGTGGTGGGGTCTCCTCCTGAAGCCGCTCAACTCTAGCTCGTCTTGCTCCCGTCTGCACTTGGCAGAGGCGGGCCTCTTTTTCAGGCTGTCCCTGTACTGTTTGTGCCTCTTGGCGTTGCCCTCCAGGTTGCCGTAGGTTACAGTATGAGTGGAGATATCCGACACATCAGAGCGAATATTTCCGTCTTCACCCCCTGTGCCTCCCCCACCCACACCTCCCCCACAGTACCGCTCATGACCCCCAATGAGCCCCGTACTGGATGCGCCTCCTTTGAATGAAAACCTTCCATAGACATTGTTTGCCTTGAACCCAACTTTGTTGGAATCTGCGGAGGGGTGACCTGCAATCAAGTCAAACTTATTGGTATTCCTGTGAGTCATGGAGGGGCGGGGTTGAGTGGTGAAAATGGGTGCTACTCCTCCCCCTAAACTTTCGCAATCGAACATGCCACCTTCCAATGAGCTTGCACTGCCTAAGCTACGTGGCCTATTAGGGGGGGGTCCGGACATACCCAAAGCAGGGACTGGGTGATGGTGCCGATAATGATCCTGGTACAAGTTGTTATCCTTCAGGGGCAAGTTCCCAAAAGTCCTCTCCACCTCGCCAATGTAATCAGTGAACATGTTGTCCTCTTGTATGTAGGGTGGTGCTGACTTGCAGTCTGAAGGGTGCCCGACAAGGCTGCGGCGGTGCTCCTGAATGTCATAGATGGCCGAGTCACGACCCCCGTGGTTGTATTCCAGGGCCGCGTGTGGCGAGCCATTAATGCCTGGCACTGCAGTCATGTCTTTGGCAGTACGGAGCAACCGCAAGATGTTCGAGTGGGTGTTGTTCATGTTCTTCTTTATGCTTGATGAAGGAGAGTCTATGGTTGATTTGTTTTCCTCAATTTGCACTCCATGTATGCAGCTATAGATACCCTGAAGTATGGAAATTGGAGATGAGCAAAAGGGTAAAGGGGGACAGGAATGGAAAGATGAAGTGAGAGAAGAAGGGAAACGAGTGAGAACAATAAAGGTATGAGCAGTAAAATTTCAGTCGAGAACCTAAGACCTCATAATTTAGACAGGGATTAGTGAAAGTGCCTGTCACAACTGCTTGGTTAAATCTTCATTCCTAAGAAGTGCAAGCAGCTGAGTGTGAAGTATGAGAGAATTTGTAGTTATATTGGGGCCGTTTATACACAGTCTGTTTGATTATTTACTTTCTTTTTCAACAATAGATACAAAACAGTGTGGTTTCTAAACACATCCAAACATTAAACATTCAATCACTGAAAAGAAAATCTCATATTGGACAGTAGTCATATACAAAAAAAAAAAAAAAAAAAAACTTTCACTACAGTGGCCTGTTATTCAGTCTCCTGTTGTTGATAAGTGATATGTGTGTTTGCAAACAATATAGCCAATTACAGGCTTATCATGTATAGAATCGTATTTATAATGTTTTGCGTCAACAATGTTATAATCTGCATTCAAATCAGTTTAATAAAACATACCTGGCTCTTTTGTGAACTACTCTTAAGGAAATTACTAATTCTGAGCAGCCAAAGGCTAGCAAGCAGAAACCAGAACTACAGTAAACATCTTTCCTACAATGCATTTCAGCATTTGTGAGTGAGCTACATGGTGCAGTGTACTGTACATCAATCAGCCATATCTGACATCAACAGTCTCTTTATTCTTCTTGAGTCTGTTTTATCTCTGTTTCTAGGTGCTTGGGGGGGGAACAGAAGCTGCTCCACTGGGAATGTTTGATCGGATCTCACTACATCTTGAGATACTATAGCTGAGCTTAAATGTAACAAAGTAGAGGTTACCGGAACAACACAGTATTTTATTGCCAACTGTTCGTCCTTCTAATAATTCCATATATATATATTTTTTGTTTTACCCTTTATCATATTTTTCATATGTATAAAAACATTTTTCAATGAAGATCATTCTGAGTACATACAGAATTTTTCAGATGCATGTTGACATGCTGGCAGCACAGTGGATGAATTGTTAGCACGTCTGACTTACAGGTCGTAGATCAAGGGTTCAATCGCGGGCTAGTGTGGTGTTTGCGTGTTTTCCCAATGCTTGGATGGCAGGCTTTATGGATACTCCAAATTCTCCATAAGTGTGATCATAAGTGTGAAAGGTTTTTTGTCTAAAGGCCTATGTGCCCTACGATTGGCTGGTAACCAGTTCACTGTATTCCCTGCCTCCTGCCCATAGTTAGCTGGGATAGCACCCTGTCGACACTCATGAGAATAAGTGATACAGAAAATGAATGAAAGAATGTTAGCATGCTAAATCACTCAACTCATTTGCTCCCAAAAAACATATAAATACTTTCTATTTTTAATTGCTTCAGTGTCCCAAAAACGTATTTATACGTCTTTTGCGTTTTTTTTTCTTTTTTCTTTCTTTTAAAAAAATTTTTTTTTGACAAGAGGCATCTATAGGTTCCTATGTATCTAAGATACAATGCACAAACCTCAAAACCCATTTTAAAGCAATAAAACTGGCCACGGGAGGTCAGTAGCGCATTTGGTAAGAACTCATCTCGGGCCAAGAAAGGAAGTGAAGAAAAATAGTCAGGAAACGGAAGTTGGAGGGATCTTGTGAATATGCGCGAGAATTTGAGAAAAATGTGGAGAACGATCAGGAAAAAAACCCAAACGACACTGGAGGAGTGTTTTGAAAAGAAAACGAAACCATCGTCAAAGAAGGATTCAAAAAATATATCTTGATGAGACAGACATTGACGTCCACAACAGCGTCAGGTTACACACGCGTTCTGTGGAGCTCACGTTGCGTTCCTCCTTAGCCCGAGGTTGAAACCAACGATGAAGATGATGAAAAAAGCGAGACCGATCTTGATCCGGACTCATCAGATCTCTGTTTTTTAATCAGAAATTGGAAAATTGCTCAAACTAAGCTATTTCTAATGCTGATTTCTAAAGAATGGACAAAGATATGAACTAACGTTTTTTTTTGCTGAAAGAAGAGAGTCTAATCTTTCTTTTGGTGGGCTCCATGTTTATATAGCAATAGAATAGAATTTTCAGTGGGCCTGGCAAAATCAGTCAAAATCCAGTAAAACGGCAGGGAGCGAAGGGCCTTGCTCCGGTGAAAATGGCTGGGAGTGAATGAGATAAAAGCAAACCGTATCTATAACATAGATGCTCTAAAAGCCTCAATCACGGACCACTTGTTGACAAATATCACCCTTTAGAAAGCAACCAAGTCAGATTCCTGGCTTCACACTACATATGGCCACTAGACAAGAAATTGTTCAAGTTCTCAATGACAGTTCTGACTTGTAAGGTTACGATGAATTCAGTGTGTGCAGTCATCAAACAAAATGACAATTAGAAACTACTTCAGCTAGTACACAAATACATAAACACTGGTGTCTTTTTGTTTGACAAATGATAGCTGAGACCATTTACGTGCAGCAACCCTCAAGCTGAAAAGGTAACATTATGCAAATGAATTACCCCTCAAATGGCTATTTATGGGGAATGAAACAGCCTGCAATAACAGTAAGACACCTTGTTAAATGACCCGTCAGAGAAACACAGTAAAGTCTTCTCAATTCTTCCGACAGACTTTTAGATCACTAGCTGCAAATGTGCCACAAAGAGGCTCCATTCTGTTTCAATGTTTACATGATTAACAGTTCATTGACCAGAAAAACTTGGACTTCTGTGGTCATAGCACAGCTTTCCTTTTTGCCGTTTAACGCTAAACTGCCCGGGAAGAACAAAAATCTGATTTTAATAATGGCAATTACAATACAATGACGACTAGTAGAGCGCACCTCTGCTCCAATGCCTAATGAGAATGCAAAAATGTGAGAGCTTGATTCTTTTCTATTGTATGAGTGCAAAACTGTATATCTGACCAGATTAACTGAAGTGGTTTGTAAATTGTTGTAAATAAAGAAGAAAAAAAAAACACATAGTATACAAAACAGTTTAAGATTTCTAATGGTGTAGTAAAACTGTGTTAAAGTTTGGGTGGATTAGGTTCCTGCATTTATGTTAGCATATTCAGAGGTGGGTAGAGTAGCCAAAGAAATTACTCAAGTAAGAGTAGTGTTACTTCTATATAATATTACTCAAGTAGAAGTAAAAGTAGTCGTCCAAAAATATACTGAAGTACAAGCCCGTCGAAGGGGGGGGGGGGGGGGGGGGGGGACACAACTGGGTATGTTGTCCCGTGCCTCAGGACCATAGGGGCCCCTGAATGGCTCTTAATTTATTTTACTTTACATTCACATATTTCTTTTTCATTTAAATTATTGTCTGATTAAATATTATGTTCCACTCGATATACAGTATACTTAAAAACTTAACATATTAGATATTTCAAATATATGTTGTTCCTTTTTTGCACAATGCTACCCCCTGCCGCCTCCTCTGTGTTAGCAGAGAATGGTTTGACCCCGCTCTGCTGCACCTAAGTCTATACTACGTACGTGTCCTGAAGCCGGAAACTAAAATCTGTCATTGTCATAAACTCTAAACATGGCGAATCATCATAAATCGTGTGCGCAGAAAAGAAAAAAAGAAAAAGAGATGAAGGTCATAGATTTTAACGAGAAAAAAAAATGAAGTTTTTAAAAGGGGGACAAGAAGTCAGAGAATTAGGGCCAGAGTTGGCTGTGGACGGTGATGTTGGTAAGTGAACAACAGCCGCTAACACTGAATGTTTAGATTATAGCTAGCTCAAAACCTGGATTTCACTGATGTAAAAAAATATAGGCGCATCACTGTTTCAGGGCTTGATAACCCCAGGGATGTGGAGGAGGCAGGCACAGTATGTTTAGCTATACTGTTTTGTTGCTTAGGAGGCAGGCATAGCACTCTCAGTTGAATTGTACTGTAGCCTACATGGGACAATAGCTTGGGGAAATTGTTTATTTATGTTGTGTCAAATCAAAATCCGGTCTGTTAAATTTTACTGTCCATCTCAAATTAAATAATTTGAAAATTTACGCTGTCATTGCTTGCAAAGCGTTAAAAGTACTGTGTATGTTGTCGTGACAAGCCGGTGGCAGAGGTGGGGTGGGGTGGGGTGTGGGGGCCCTATAATGGTCTCTGGTCCCCGGGCCACTGCAAGTCTGTGGACAGCCCTGCTGAAGTACATGTAAAAAAAGTATTCTTTGAAAATAAAACTCAAACAATGAGTAACATTTTGAGTAACTGTTTACAATGTCAGTTTTTAATAGTATATTTTTTTTCTCAGCACAACTTCATCTATATGAACGGTTATTTATATACTTGACTATTACCTATTACGTGACCATATTAGGCCAAAAAGATGACACAAAAATCATCAAATTCAGAACTGAACAATAGTATGAAACATCATCTGCCCAAAGAGCATGCCTTCTAGTGGAGAGAAAACATTGTTACCTTTGATCGGTATAATGGAGTAATGCGGTTATTTTTACGAAATCTCATTGGTGAAACTGAGACAGCCACTGTTGGCATCTCTGGCAAAAATAAAGTCAATATGTACAATAAAGAGGAAAAATGTATCGACTCAAGTTTAGCCCAAAGTAGCGGAGTAAGAGTAGTGTTTTCTTTTTCATAAATCTACTCAACTAAGAGTAAAAAGTAAAACTACTCCAGGAAGGGCTTTTTTTCTTCCCTTCCTTTTTTCTTCAGTTACTCAAGTAAATGGAACGGAGTAGATGTAACGCGCTACTACCCGCCTCTGAATACACCAATCAAAAAGTCTCAGTGGGCACACACAGAAACAAGGTTTTGGAAAGTGACTAATTCAAGTGAAGCATGGCAAAAAACAAAGCGAGTGACTTGCACTCAGAAGAGGCACACAACTACAGTACGTGCCCACATGCAATCTACCCTGTTCATGAAATATTTTAATTAAATGTGGTTCTATTTTTGTATACCGTGTTTTGCGGACTACAAGTCGCAGTTTTCGTCATAGTTTGGCTGGGGGTGCGACTTATACTCAGGAGTGACTTAGGTGTGAAATTATTAACACATTATTATATAATTTCACATGTTATTTTGGTGTTTTGGAGTGACACTGATGGTTTGGTAAACTTGTTAGCGTGTTCTTTGTGCTATAGTTATCTGAATAACTCTTAATAGCTATGTTACGTTAACATACAGTACTGGCCACGTTCGCATGTTGTTTTTCATGCATCGTGTTACAATATCATACTGTGCACTTATTCAGCATGTTGTTCTCTATTGTATTTTTATTTTAAATTGCCTTTCAAGATGACATATCTGTTGTATGTGTTGGATTTTATCAAGTAAATTTCCCCCCCAAAATGTGACTTATACTCCGGTGCGACTTTTATGTTTTTTTCCTCTTCATTGGGCATTTTATGGCTGGTGCGACTTATACTCAGGTGCGACTTATAGTTGGAAAAATACGGTAATTGTTTGCATATGTGAAATCTATTATACGTTGAATTTACATATTAGTACAATACATTATCATCTATGTTTGACAAGGTACGTAACATACTGTAAATCAATATTCAGCACTTGATTTTGAAATGATCTTTTTTCTCTTGTGTTGTACTGTATAAATGCATGCCAGATAACATTTCCAACCCACCCAGTTGATGTGCTGATGCAAGCATTCCTCTACATAATTCCTTGGATATCAAAATGTCCTATCTCTTATTTTTAGAACAGGCCCCTGAGCTACCAAGATGGTCCTTAGGGGCTGACCATGTAGGTAGTCCAAGTAACTACCTGATGCCTGAAGGTATCAGGTTGGGGACCTCTAGGGTAGGCAGAGTAGGAGTAATGAGAGGTCAGTTAAAATGGTATTAGGGAAAGTTAGCATTAACTAAATTTACACAAAACAAAACTAAATTACCTGCCTAAATGAAATGTTCTTGTGTCACTAATTTATTTAAATACATTTTGTTAGGAGTGAAACTTGTTCAATTGAAAAGGCTTTTCAACCACAGTTAGTAATCTTTATGCAACTTTTGCTGACAACTCACTGACGGGTCCAGGTCAAATCGAAAATAAAACACATGCACACTCACCCTGCTAATAGAGAAGGTGACCCCAGGCTTTCCGGAACACACGCCCATGAAGCAGAAGCGCAGCTGCCAGTAGAACAAATGTTCACAGATGAAGGTGATAAGTGACAGAATCATGGCAGCCCCAAGCATGTAGAAGACCCCAGCCATGTTGTCCACATCCAGCTGACTGCTCATAACCTCGTTCTTCTCATTATGGCAGATACCTGTCAGCCATAAAGCCTCAAACTCCTCCATCTCACCTAGAGGAAGCACAGATATGTTTGCAGAGGTTAGTGATGCGTCAGATCTTGAGGAAATTTGCCTCAGGCGACTCCACATGCAAGTGTGAGTGGGAAAAAGGACATTTTTTCGGGTGGCTAGTTGTTGCCAAAAACAGCTCAGGTCTCATGTATGGGGAACAAATGTCACGTTGCATTATTTGAACTAAACGCCCTACAGATCAGCCTCATTAAGGATTGCTTATGCAAGGCTGATCATTCTTTGTTGTGGGAGAAAAAACAATTGCCTGCTGGGACTTAATCCTTTGGGAGAAAGTTTGCATGCTCATGTGACATGTATTTCCAACCTAAAATGTGCCATCTTATTTCTATATCCCAAGGGGCCGCTAAGAGGGAGGGCACATCCAGAGAGATTTGCTGGATTTGCCCTGTTGGTTTGTTGTTCTTTGCTATGTGTGAGCGGGAAAGTGAGAGAATGTGATGCTTGCCTAACACAATAACATTGTTTGTGCAAATAAGCATGAATGAGGTGTAAACTTATACTGAGATTCCTTCATCTAATTGAACTCCGATTATAATTTCATCCCCAACTCCCAGAGTTAAAGTTACAGGCAAGACCTGGTATTAATAATGTTTAAGTGAAAGACAGTCACTCAAAGTATGCTAATAATGTATGTGAGTATGAAAATAATGTTAAAACACAAAAATGACACCGTTTACAAGCACGGCCATTTTGTGGCTTCAGTTATACATATAAACAGGACTCGCATATGTGTATGTGATAATGAGTACTAATGATATAACGAAGAAAGGTGGGCAATCTGGGATTCTCACATTTGACTGGCTAAAATAGTACCAGTATTTACTGGAAATACTGGTGTTCATTTAGGATTTTCTCCACTATTACGAATCAGAAAAATGAAATTCTGTGTTTTCTATTTAATTTATTACACATGATTCTTTCTGCTGTGAGGCCCTTGATAACAGCGTAATAGTTCCTTAAAATCAGTACTTCTCAAATGTGACCTCGGGGAACATACTTTTTTTGCCCTAATAGGATAAAGTGTAATTGCACATCCACTCAGTGGGTAGCAGTGTCGCTATTATTTTCAGAGTGTGCGCAGTATTTTTGAACCAAACAAGAGAACACAGCAAAGAGCACTGGAGACGAGACATTGTGCCGATTAGCTGTTTCAAGGTATGCCATGTTAAGAAAACATCAAGGTTTTCAAAACCACAAAAATTTTCCGTCGTACCGTCCCTAAGGTAGTAGCTATTTTTTATGTCCCGAAAATGCATGGAGAAATCCCTCTTTTGCAACTGTAAGGTTTAACCCTCCCTCACTGGCTGTTGCTCAGTGTCAGTAAGTAAGATGTGCGATAACGATTGCTGGAGGAGGTGAAACTCTTGAACTTTTTTCCCCCCATCGAAGAAAACAAAATCACTGGTATGGGAATACTTCGGCTACAGAAAAGTTAGACGGCCGCGACTTAGAGGAAGATGGCCAACCGACATGTAAAACATGTTTGCAGAGGGTGGATGCCGAGGAGGCAATACCGCCAATGTGATTTTGCATTCATACAAAATTAAAGGTTAGTAAACACTGTCATGAACGTTTCCCACTAGCTAGGAGAGTTAACTCGAGCGTGTTTAGTGTGTCTAGCTGTGGTAAAACAGTGTTGTTGTTTTTTTCTCTCTGGCAACTGTGTATGTTGAGAAAGAGTGTGTGTATAATGTAAACATGAAACGAGTCATATACACGTGCTTTTTATGGAAAATAATCAATTATTTTTGTTCTGATGGTAATAATGTTGAGCTGTGGCTGTGGGTTTAGGCTCACCTAAAGGACTGCATTCATTTTAATTTCATTTGGAATATTTTTTTTTTCTTTATTAACATTATACTCATGTTCCAATTTGCTAATATGTTTTGAAAAATAAAAATCCTGTGCAATGGAAAATACTTTTATTTTTCTTCTTTTTTAAAACCCAGATATCTCAAAGTAACACATTTTAGAGCTGTAATTGCAATACCGAGATACTGTGAATCCATGATTTTTGCCTTAAGGTTATCATACCGTCAGAATATCATACCTGCACATGCCTACTGGCGATATGAAGAGCTAAGATGAGGAAATATGATGAAGCGTATATAGCTGTGGGTTTTGGCTTTGACTTTGAAATACAGTGGGAGATGAGGAAAGACCAGTCTGTTTACTGTGTCTAAAAATGTTTGCAGTGGACAGCAGGAAGCCAAGTCAATTAAGAGGTCACTTAAAGACATTATACACCAATCACATTGATAAGCTGCTTGATTTTGTTTTCAGCAAAAACGTGCCGACTATTGCCAACAATCGTCCCGCTTTGTCAGTGTTACATCAGTGGCATCATATAAGATGGCCTATCAAGTTGCTCAGTGCAAATGACCCCATACTATTGCAAAGGAGCTGATACTGCCTGCAGCAAAAATAAAAACTGTCCCTCTGTTCAATGACACTGTAATTTTTGTTCTATTATTTTTGTTTTTACGGTAATTAAAAAAAAAAACTTTATTAAATTTTATTTTTCAGTATCAAATAGTCAAAAAATGTACCTTGAGTGTATTTTTACAGTTTGGATGTGACCTTTTTTAACTAACTGAAAATGATTGAGAAGCACTGCTTTAAATGGATTTGTAATTTATAATCATGATCACTAATAAGGTTAGTTGGTTAACAAGTATCGAAATGAGGTACAATGAGGACTTGTTCTTCATGCTGTCAGTGGTCATTCACTCATGTAAATCGTAAACACTATTGCTGCAATTGACAGTGAAAGATGTCCAATCCATTTTGACTGGCAGCTATCGTTCCAGTTTAATCTATGAGAGTAAGACTTACTCTACATTTTCATTAGTCAGTCAGTCCTCAGGACCTCTTGGCAGCCGACAAATGACAATGAATCGAATGTATCCCACAGGTCCAATTTTAGGATTCTGACTAAATTAGCTACCATAAAATTCTTTTACCACAAGTGTTTTCATTTCTGGTTTCAGCTTTTATTGCTGTGTGCATGATGCTGCAAAGTAACCATGGCTACAATGTGCCAACTTCACAATGACCTGAAGCTCTTTGATTTTGATAGCATCGGCAGTTTGTAGAATCTTCCAGCTGCTTCCCAGATTGTAATCATAGCTAAACATTTATATAACACGTAATCTTACGTAAACACATCATTCAAGGCCTCACCGTCTCCAAACAGCATGAGGATGGCAAGGTCCACAGCTCGTTTCCAGCCCGAATCTTTCTGGATTGCGATGCCATAACCAGTGGAGGCAAACACCTTACCACTGCCAATCGTGACCAGCTTGCAACCCTCATCCCTTCCCGCCATATAGTTAAGCACAGCTGCGTCGTAGATGAAGGCATCCAGTTTGCTGTCGAGCACAAAAGAAGAGTGGAAGAATGATGCAAATGTTAACTTTTTTATACACTGCAATCTTAATAAACTTATCTTTCTGCCCATGTTCTCATGTTTTTATTAGGGAATAGTCGGGGAATAGTATCGTTTCTCGTATTTACTGTTTGTATTACTCTAACAAACCCAATATAAAATAAATAGCACTTATACCATAGTTTAAGGAAAACAAGCAGAATATAGGGCATAAAGCTACATGACGCCTTCTTATCACAGAAGCCCAACATGTGCGTCATGCAACTGACTCGCAATCAGTTCTCCCGGACAGTCCAGAACAAATGGCGGGATCCTCTGTCCCAACACAAGCAACACCAGAGAACGCCCAATATCCAACTGATAACACAACTGACAAGACTCCAAGAACCCCTTTGACTCTGAGGTGGCAAAATCCACAACACTCGTTGCCTGGACAAGAGTAACATCCGAATCCTCCTGTCCAATCCACAAACAGACAATAATCCCAAACACCCTTCTTCCTGCCCACTGCCCGCCGGCGAGAGCCTTTAAAAGACAATGTTTAACTAATGGTCAGTTTTCTCGGGAACATTTTGTTGACGTGCAATAGGGTGACCTTGCCTCCCCGCCTAAGGGTTTCTGTTCCGCCTTTCCGTTTTGATCGCTGTCGACCTGAATAAATTGTCAACTTGTTTTCGGTGAGCCTTCTTTAAAGAGAATTATAATACTAAGGGGCTGTGAGATATCAATAGAACCGTTATGTGGCAAGATAACAAATATTAATAAAGTTCACAAAAAAATAAATCACATTCATGAGCAGTTATCGAAAATAGATCGAAAATTACGAACATTTCCGAAAGTGTTCCAGAAACAGCCGAATGGGGCTTTGACATCACAGCCACGAAACAAATGGTCGAAGCAGGTGCCATCGTTGTTTATCGACGAGAGAGTTGCGTTCATGTTTTATCAAAAAAACGCTAAAATGGTTCAAACCTGTCATGCTATGTGGTGTACAAATAGCCATTTGTCACAATGTAGTACCCATGAGTTCCCGAACGCGAGAAAAAGAGCTGGACTATGCTGACAATGAGTGATGTTCGTCCATGCAAAGAAGGCTAATTTTGCAGACCCAGCCTCCGGCACGGTTTTGTGTAGTGCGCATTTTACACCTGAAAGCTACTCGAACAATGAACAAATGAAATCAGGTTTTGCTAAGAAATTGCTGCTAAAAGCAGATGCGGTGCCCACCATACACGCCCAGCCACCTAAATGTCCCGAGATATCAAGAAAGAGGACGACGACTGGCATTGATGAGACCACCCCAGGCTAAGCAAAGGAGGGGAGTAGCCAAGCTCGAAATGACCAGCCAGAGTACTCTTTTATAATAAAAAAAATATCACGCATTGGATATAGGACTGGACACATGTATTAATTATTGCTCGTAAAATATATACAACAAATCCTCTAATCCCATTCATATTTGTGTCTGTTGGCAGAGCGAAAACCTATGATCGCACAATAAATGATAATTATTCTATACATTATTTTGCGGTCACGGTGTATCAGCTTCACAAAAAGAAATGCAAAACAAATCATTCGGTGTTTCCCACACGATCTGTTGCCGGTGTTTCATCAGTGTGATTGCTCCCCTCAATGATCGTTTCATTAGGCTGCATTGGCTTTCGTTTGGGCTCAAATTGATAACCCACACCAAAGAAAGGTTCATAACTCTTATCGTCACCATTAGAAGAACGTTCGTTAAGTCGGATTCGTCACTGCAACTAGAAACAAAATTGTCCGCCATCATCGCCACCATTCAGTACTAAGCACTGAGCCGGGTGTTTCCTAGTTGTGACGTCACGCACACAATATGCTAGATTTCCTGGATCTCGGGCGCCGGTCGTTTTAGTTTGACAATCGATCCAAATTTCTATCATTTTCTCTGTGTTGCGATGTGTGTTATTACACAAAGTGGCATGATACGAATCCAAGAGGCATGCGTTTATGGACAAATGATGGAATATTAGCATTTCCCCAGGTGTTTTCATACTCTTTAAACCTTTCAAAATGGAGTCAGTACAAAGGGTTAAGACTAAAGGGAACGCGTGGATTTCGCCTTTCTGGCCGGATTGTTGGGATCTCGCTGGCCCGGGTCGTTGGAGCTGCACCAGTGTGGGTCCGGCGGTTCAGCTGGCGCGATTCTGGCGGTTTGGCTAGAAGGTCAGATTCCTTCATAGTTAATCTGAATCTACTGATGTTCTCACAACAAGATGTTTGTACATTCCTTCTGCAATGACAATAGCAAATTGAGATCACAGAATGGAGACACTCTATGAATTTTCCTTATCAAAGCAAATCAAACTCAAGAGTGATTTGACAGCTCATTGAGGAGACGGTCTTAACTTGCAAGCAAATGATGCCTTTGGGCTGTAGTAATTCAACATGATCTCCAATGGAGGGTCACTGTCACATCATGTTTGCATTTTTCAATATAAACACAGAATGAGTTATTAGTTACGTTTGTGAGGCTGTCACCGCAACTTCAGTTTGCTTTTGTGCTAAACATCAGTGGCCACCCACATGGCTCAGAACACTCCTTCTCATGTCTCTCTGTCCTTCATCATATTTCCTTATGATTGCATCATTAGTGGACCTCTTTTTTTCCTCCTCCCTTTTATCTCCATGTCAGCTGCCCCATTCATCCTCCCCTCTGAAGCTGGTTCCCCTACACCCCTGCTCACCCGGTCTTGAGACTGTACAGGGCCTCGTCCACATTCTTCTGGTGGAAGCTGGTCATGTAGGTGTGCATGTCCCGGTAATTGTTGCGGATGTTGCGCTCCGTGCTCCCATTGGGCACGGTGCCAAAGCGGAACGGCGGCGAGAACTCGTTAGGCTTCTGGAACTGTTGTTGTTGAAGTTGGGGGTGGGGATGGCGGTTTCCGGAAAAGAAACCACAAAGAGAAAATGACAGAGGAGTGCTCGTTAGCATGGAAAAGGCACTGAGACGCATCAAATAGCCTTTAATGCACTGTTGAGCAGAGGACAGAACGATGCTTTGGGAAACCTAAATTAGCTAAGTGTTTGGAGTCGTGATCAAAGGGTTGACGTACATCGGAGAATATCAAGGACTTTATAAAACACTGTACCAAAAATCAACTTTAAAATAGTCTGCAGCCAATTAAACCCTATATACAAACTCCCCCTCAAAATTGTGGGGAAATGACTAGAATTGAACAATTAATTGTTTAAGAGAGGAACAGACACATGAAGTTAAATTCATCAGCTAATTTCACATTTTGTAAAGGTTGGAAAAGGTTAAACCGATTGAATTATTAATCTAAATGTTGCACTTGTTTGACAATTTACTGAAATGTGAGCTTGTGCAATATGGATGACCTTTGCATCCAACCTTTATTAATAGCCTACCGAATGTATTGTTTTTGTTAAAGTGATAACTATTTATATTTACACTTTTCATACAAACTACACTGACGAATTTGTATTTTTTATCTTTCGGTTTTTAAAAAAATCAAAGGCTTAAAAAAGTGTATTATTGATTATTTTTTAAAATATGATGAATGAAGTCAGCTGAACTCAACAACCTTTGGTAAGTTTCATAATGGTGTGAGCCCCAAAGCAGGTTTAGCTGAGCCAATTTTCAAAGATTAGAGAAAAATGAGTAAATGTACAATTTACAACCAAACCCATGAAAGAATTATACAAATATATTCTTAATTTTGTAATAGTATGCTTATTCTAACTGATTAGTTAGGTGCACAGTCTGCTAATGCTAGTATGTCTGGCCCTTTTTTTGTCTATGTAAATGCTTATTAGTGGGTCAATGCAGTTGCTAACATCTTCTCAAAGGCAACAGTGTGACTGTGGATCAGGATTTTTTTTTCAAATTATTCCCATTGCTTGCATACTTAAATAGTGTTCCTCTAAGAAAAAAACACAGCGAAGCACTGAGTGTGACGTATGACGCAAACATAACCTCCTCCGAGGAGTCACTAATCTCTAATTGCAGCATATTAAGATTCTATTCCAGCACCCAAAAAAATCCTCTAAAAACTTTTAATGAGCACCTTTTTGTCTGAAAGGCCCGACACCTGGTCCACATACTCCTCCTGGATCATGAAGGCTGCCAGGTTGGCAGTGTAGGAAGCCAGGAAGATGACAGCAAAAAAGGCCCACACTGACACCATGATCTTGCTAGTGGTGCCTTTGGGATTCTGCACCGGAACTGAGTTGTTGAACACCAGACCCCAAAGAAGCCAGATGGCCTTTCCGATAGTGAAGGAGGGTCCGCCGGGCTCTGGTAGGGAGGAGAGAATTTAAAAAAAACATAATTCAGAGGAATGTAGTAGGGAACCACAATGCTCATGAAGGTACTTGGTGGATATATGCATTGTTTCATGTAGAGAAGCATGAGATATATTGTTTCGCAGCATGGCAAACATGACTCAGGGGCTTTGTACATACCCATGGGTACTCATGCAAGGCGTGTGATTGGTTCCCGGCGCGAGATTGACAAACGAGAGCACCAATGAGCACCATCGCAGCTTTTATCCTGTGAGCTGATTGGCGATACACATCGCAGCCTCGCCTAGCCTCTTCCTTGTTGTATCACACCAGTCTATGGTCTCTTGCATGCACTGTCTCGCAATTTTGAGTTGCCGATAACTTTCTTGTTGAAGTCATTAAACAGTCATTAAACCCTTATCTAGTGTGCCTTATCTAGTGAGGAGGAGAAGGATGTTGACCATCAGTGAAAAGGTGAAACTTTTGGATATGATAAAAGAGGGCACTATTTATGCTTGCGTGGCACGCATTTATAATGTTTCTTGTAATTTTTATTGTAGTGGTGGAATCTAATAAAGAAAAATTACTTCGTTACCGTACTTCAGTACATTTTTGTGTATCTGTACTTTACTTGTGTACAAATATGAAGTGGTACTTTTACTTCACTACATTTCCCAGCAGGTATCTGTACTTTTTAATCCACTACTTTTCAAATTGTCGCTTGCTTTACACGTTACTGCGTTATGCGTTTTCTTTTTTTTCCTCATTGTGAATTGATATTTTTGTATTCATACCTCCGGCGTAATCGATAAGCCCAGTGCAACTATACCGTAACTGAGCACTAGAGGCAGCAACATGAGTACAAGCAAGATTAGGCAGGTGAACACAATATTGACCAATAAAAATAACCACGCTCTTGTACAGTAGGTGGCGGTATGCACCTAATAGTTGCTTGCAATCCATCATTAAGCTATGTTTTGGAGTTTTTGCGCTTTTTAAGCATCTGTTTACAGTGCAGTCAATTGTATTGCTTGTATTTTTCATCCTGCACAGTTTTAAATAAAACTGAGAAGTCAATGAATATATATACACATATATATATTACACTGTTGGATCGGGAGAAAATACTTTTACTTTTTACTTGTATATATAATTTTAACGCAGGTACTTTTGTACTTTTCTTGAGTGAATTTTTTTCTTAGATACTAGTACTTTTACTTAAGTAAATTTTTTTGACACCTTTGTCTGTAATTTTACATCAGTAAAAATGTGAGTACTTCATCCACCACTGTTTTATTGTATACTGAGTGCTGTGCTGTCATGTAGAGTTGCAAAAATGTTTTTCACAGTGTCAATGTTTACAGTGACAATACCGGATTTTATTCTATTCTATTCTATTCTATTCTATTCTATTCTATTCTATTCTATTCACTACGTGAATGAATCAAGCTGTCAAAATTAGCAATCGTGTTGATGGGGTGATGTCTTTGTACAGGGGAATTACGCATGAAAAGAAAAATCTATGTTTTTCTCAAAATTAATAAGCCCAGCTACACACTCAGCACTTTTACCAGAATAGTCTCCCAGTGAGAGTGAATGTATAACGTACTGTAATTACTGTAAATAGATTTTAATACTGTGCTGTACATTATGTGTAAAGTATACAATGTATGTCAATACATGGAAATAAAAACTGTTTAAGTTGATCTTTTTGTTTATTTTTGGGGGTGGGTGGGCAATTCGCACTTTTAGAGGGGGGTTCTGTTCCTCATTAACCGCAAAAAACGCTTATCCAAGCCAACTATGGGAAGTATGCGGGGTTCATCCTAATTTCGTTTCATACATACACCCCCCCCCCCCCCCCACACACACACACAAAATTATTTTATATGCTCACTAAAAACACGCAAACCTACTTTTGAAGTTACAGTGTTCTTAATAACGCCGTTAGAGTATAACAGCATTTCTAACGGCGTTATTTTTTTCCAGTAGTGAGTAATCTAATTAATTACTTATCCCATCTTTGCAATGCTGTTACCGTTACTGTGGATGTGAAGGGGCACTTTTCTACAATTTGGCTGAATGAAGCGCGAGTTGTTGACAGTTGTCGCACATTAGCTGCCTCCTGACTGGAGAGAGCAGAGCAGGAGGGGGGAGAAGGGACGGGGTGGTGACGCCGTTCCAAATGCGATGATGATTGGCTAGGTGGGCGGATCATGCCCTGCTTCACTCAGGGTACCCGCTGGTTATTAAAAGTATTAAAAAGGCATTGAATTTAGTGTTCCATTATTAAAGGTATTAAAAGTATTAAATTAGCTGTCTAAGTCTGGAATTTTTTCACCGTGGTTTTAATTTTCAAGAACATCTCAGTGCAACCTAAATTATATCCGTGACGACGTTTTTTTTTTTTTTTTAAATCCATAACGAAGATACGCGTAGAATTTTTACGATGCACTGCACCTCGTGCGTGCGCGCCGTTAGCATCAACATCAAAACAGCAGGCAATCGCACAGTACCAGGCCCGGATTGGCTAATCGGGAGAACCGGGACAGTTCCCGGTGGGCCGGCCTGACGTTTGGGCCGGTCGTAATACACATTTTTAACGAAGCTTTCAGTTTAACTATTTACTAACGGCATCACGCAACCCCGCTTTGCGCGATAAATTGTGGCCCTTCAAGCATTCCTTAGTTGGAAATTTGATACCCCGCAACAGGCTACCTCTCATTCTCCAATGCCCCAGCTCTGCCTCTGGGAAAGAGTATCATGATATCATCTGTTGACTTGATTCTGGAAAAACTTAATTTTGGGTTTTAATGGCCGAAATGGGGCACGTTAAGGCAGCATGACGAGCGTGAACCCGTCTGGCTGTTGGCGCGACCCATTATCGTTGTTTGGAAAAAAGTACAACGATAAACCATAAATGAACATACAGAATGAAATATTTTTCATGAGAGCACCACTAAAACTTCCACCATGGAGGCTCCAGGCACTATTTTTGGGCACAAAGACGGAGGATTGGGGTGAAATCCGCGTTCTCAGGCAAAACATAAGTTGGGCATTTTAACCCAAAACATTGCACTCTGAGGTGGACTGATGAGCATGAACTACGCTGAAATACACAGGTGTCTGAACTGTATAAGTGCATTGGGAGACAGCCGTTTTGGTGAGTTCAATTATTCTTTCAATCAGTCATTCAATCTTTCACATTTAATTGCGGTAATTTTATGTCATGAATAATATGAAAACACTCATAAGTAATGATATATAACATTAATTTTTTATTTATTTAAACTATATACAGTACGCCCCCAAAATGTTGAATATCAAGTAAAAGTTGTTTTATTTTGGTAGATTAAACCAACAAAATTCTTTCAATCAATCATTCAATCTTTCACATTTAACTGCGGTAATTTGATATCATGAATAATATGAAAACACTCATAAGTAATGATATATTACATTATTTTTTTATTTATTTAAACTATATACAGTACGCCCCCCAAATTTTGAATATCAAGTAAAAGTTGTTTTATTTTGGTAGATTAAACCAACAAAATTGAGTATGTCAATTTGCATGTACCACAAACCAAAAAAAACATCAATATGATGAAAAGCTTCAGTTTTGTACACACTTGCCATATGTGTAATTCAAAACACCTGCAAAAGGTTCCTCATTCTTTAAAAAGTCAGTCTAATATAAGATAAAATTATAGCTTGTACCCCAAAAATAAAATGGTAACTTCACACAGAACCTACGCATGAGCCCTTGATCTCAGAACAATCAGTAGACATGCTCTTCCTCTGTGCCTCCCTTTTTACAAGTTATTTGGGGAAAATTCATATTTGATTCATCTTTTCAAGTGTAAAGGTAAACTCTTTTCTTGTTTCTAATGAGGCTTAAATTTGATGAACTCCTGTGCTAATAGGTGTATTTAGAAATTGAAATATATAATTTATGCATTTTAAAAAATCGCAAGTTAACTATTGGCAGCAGGCAATTAGTCGCGATTTAAAAAAAAATTAATCGCTTGACAGCACGATTATTATTACAATATTTTAATAAGGTAGGTCATGACATAAAGAGGGCCGGTCTGTGGCACAAAACTTTCTGTTTTATTTGTATCTTCAATAAATGTGCATTCTTCTGTCAAACACACTTAGTAATTGAGGTTAAATTTGATGTTCAGTGCTTTATTTTTTTAATATGATTAAATATTATCTAAATAATGGGTGTGAGAAAAGTATTAATTTTCAGTTGAAATGGCATTAAAAAAAGGTCTTAAAAGTCTTGAATCTAGATTTATCGATCCTGGGGGGACCCTGTTCTCTGCACGCTCTGGCAAACACAACAAGATGGCAATATTGGCACCGGGGCAGGGAATTTCAAAGGTAGCGTTCTCAAACTTAAATTATTTTCAATATTTAATATTGTCATTTTACGGAATATTTAAGGATAGTGTCCTGCTTATTGTGCAACATACAGTTTCAGAGATTTGCACTGGTTAATGGTCAGTTTACATTTGTGATTTCTTAACATAATAATATACAGTGGTACCTCTACATACGAAGGTAATTTATTTCAGGACCTTGTCTGTAAGTCGAAAATGGTCGTACGTTTTAAAACAGTTTCATCATTTAAAGATAGATTTAAGTTAAATTTTGCCGATATAGGAGCATTTTAGATAAAAAGTGACAGGTTCGCTACGAAGGTTCTCTACAACAGAGCCTTCATGAGAAGTCTACTGCTTTAAGATGGCCGCTGTTTACTTAACGCATCTAGTTCTTTATAATATATGTTGCTAATGCCGCTGTGTCTGTCATTTGCATCTAGTTCTGTATATATGTGATACAGTTGTTGTCAAAAGTTTACATACACTTGTGAAGAACATAATGTCATGGCCCTCTTGAGTTTCCAGTTATTTCTACAACTCTGATTTTTCTCCGATAGAGTGATTGGAACAGATACTTCTTTGTCACAAAAAACATTCATGAAGTTTGGTTCTTTTATGACTTTATTATGGGTTAACAGAAAAAGTGATCAAATCTGCTGGGTCAAAAATATACATACATGGATCTGAAAAAGCGAATCATTGACTTGAACAAGTCAGGAAAGTCGCTTGGAGCCATTTCAAAGCAGCTGCAGGTCCCAAGAGCAGCAGTGCAAACAATTGTTTGTAAGTGTAAAGTGCATGGCACTGTTTTGTCACTGCCACGATCAGGAAGGAAACGCAAGCTATCACCTGCTGCTGAGAGAAAATTGGTCGGGAGGGTGAAGATTCAACCGAGAATCACCAAAAAGCAGATCTGCCAAGAATTAGAAGCTGCTGGAACACAGGTGTCAATGTCCACAGTCAAGCGTGTTTTGCATCTCCATGGACTGAGAGGCTGACATGCAAGAAGGAAGCCCTTGCTCCATAAGCAGCACCTTAAGGCTCGACTGAAGTTTGCTGCTGATCACATGGACAAAGATAAGACCTTCTGGAGGAAAGTTCTGTGGTCAGACGAAACAAAAATCGAGCTGTCTGGCCACAATGCCCAGCAATATGTTTTGAGGAGAAAAGGTGAGGCCTTTAACCCCAAGTACACCACGCCTACCGTCAAGCACGGTGGTGGTAGAATTATGCTGTGGGGCTGTTTTGCTGCCAATGGAACTGGTGCTTTACAGAGAGTAAATGGGATAATGAAGAAGGAGGATTACCTTCAAATTCTTCAAGATAACCTAACGTCATCAGCCCGAAGATTGGGTCTTGGGTGCAGTTGGGTGTTCCAACAGGACAATGACCCCAAACACACATCAAAAGTGGTAATGGAATGGCTAAATCAGGCTAGAATTAAGGTTTTCGAATGGCCTTCCCAAAGTCCTGACTTAAACCCCATTGAGAACTTGTGGACAATGCTGAAGAAACAAGTCCATGTCAGAAAGCCATCAAATTTAACTGAACTGCACCAATTCTGTCAAGAGGAGTGGTCAAAGATTCAACCAGAAGCTTGCCAGAAGCTTGTGGATGGCCACCAAAAGCGCCTAATTGAAGTGAAAATGGCCAAGGGACATGTTACCAAATATTAGCACTGCTGTATGTATGCAGGTGATAGCTTGCGTTTTCTTCCTGATCGTGGCAGTGACAAAACAGTGCCATGCACTTTATACTTACAAACAATTGTTTGCACTGTTGCTCTTGGGACCTGCAGCTGCTTTGAAATGGCTCCAAGTGACTTTCCTGACTTGTTCAAGTCAATGATTCGCTTTTTCAGATCCATGTATGTACATTTTTGACCCAGCAGATTTGATCACTTTTTTCTGTTCACCCATAATAAAGTCATAAAAGAACCAAACTTCATGAATGTTTTTTGTAACAAAGAAGTATCTGTTCCAGTCACTCTATCAGAGAAAAATCAGTTGTAGAAATAACTGGAAACTCAAGAGAGCCACGACATTATGTTCTTCACAAGTGTATGTAAACTTTTGACCACAACTGTATCTACCGAAGCATCATGTGGGCGTAGTTTGTAGGCTATAGGCTACAGACAGGTATTATTGGAGCCACCTAGCATAGTAGCATTGCAACGGCGTCACACTCCCTTGCCTCCTCCCCACTCCTGCTCAGCCCTCTCGTCTCCTTGAGTCAGTCTTTTTCCAGACTTCTCGCGTCAGTCAACCAACATAGTAACGCATAGTAACGCACGCCTTTCCCGCCTCAGTAACGGTAACGGCGTTGCCAAGATGAGAAAAGTAATTAATTGGATTACTCACTACATTGTTGATTCAGCTCAAGCTGTGAGCAGACGCACTCCTCTGAGCTCCCAAGAGCTATTTATCTCAACCGATAAGCGCTCTGGACCAACTCAGGGCCAGCAAGCTCGACTCCCAGTATGGCTCCAAAGAATTTGAAACCTGGAGACTTGGATGAAATAAAATCCTCCATTCAGAAATTGGAGGTCTCCTTGACTGGCTTGATTCAAAACCAGAATCAAGAAATCGTCAGAGAGCTCCAGTTAATGTGCTCTGAAAATGAGAAACTCAAGCAGGCGGTCGAGGAGAGAGATGTTCGCATCAAAAGGCTGGAAATTCTGGCTGACGATCTCGACCAGTGCCGACGCGCAAATGAGCTCATCATTTCGGGATTTCAACTGACGCCTAGCCCTGGTGATACAGTGGCGCAAGTGGCAATTGCTAAGCTGAAAGAGTATGGTATAAACATGGAACCGCTGGTCATCCGTTGCTGCTTTCTGCTCCCATCTGGGGGGAGAGGACTGGCGACGGTGCTCATGAAGCTGGCAGACCACAAGACCAAGACTGCCCTGCTTAACCAGCGCCGCCACCTGAAAGGGTCGAAGATCTTTTTGAATGACAACTTGACTCGCCGAAATGCAGAAATTGCAAGAAAAGCACGTCAACTCATGAAAGCTGGGAAAATAGCCAACACCTGGGTCTCGGATTGCAGGATCCTTGTCAAGATGCAAGATATGAAGATTAAAGCTATTAGGAATCTTGACGAGCTGACCTCACTTGACAATTAATGATGACATCTGAAACCACACTTCGATTAAAACTGGATGAACACATTGAAGAGTGCCTTGATGACCCAAATGAGTAGCTTGATCTGGACCACAACTTTTACAATAGCTGGACAACTGTAAATACTACACAGCGGACCAGTATAACAACTCTTGGATGTGGACGGTAAGCTGAAACTTATCAATGGCAGGAGTCTCTACAAGAATTTTGAACACATTAAGGATGATCTACTAAAGATAACAAAGGCTCTGACTTTAATTTGCATTGATATAACATGGCACAAATGAATCGGGTATCTAAGGGGGGAGGGGGTGTTGCAATTATGATTGACAATCTCCTGGAATGTATTATAATTGAGCTCCGTATCCCCAATTGTAAAAACATAATTATCTGCTTCGTCTACCGAGCTCCTGATTCAAATCTCCAGCTTACTGAGTATATGGAAAATATACTGTATAAAACGAACAATAAACATGTTTTTTGTTGTGGAGACATTAATGTTGGGATAGAATATGTACAACATGTTGTTTGATTTTCCTCATACATTCATGTCTGATGAAACTGTTAGTGATCTTTGTGTGCGCCAATTGTTGCCACCATGTACACCTTAGGAATGTATCCTTTTAAGAGACTTATAAGAAAAGCATTTTGAGTCGCTACTCACACTAGCTGTGATACCACATAATCACTTTTGCCACACACATAGCCACAACAAAATGTTCCCACAGCAAATAGATGCTAAAATGTCAGGGACATGACAAAGCCATAACCTTGTACGCCCTGAATTTCAGACCACTAATCTTGTGCAAGAGACTGCTGTGTCAACAACCACAATCGAGCTGCTTGACTGGACGCTGAGTTATTGTAAACCCATATTGTTGATTGTGTTATTGTACAGTTTGTGGCCATGTGATGTATGTAACTGTACCATGTCTGATTGTGCGTCTTTAGTTGTATGGGGGACGGGAAACTGATAAGCATATGCTTCCTCCCGTCTGCCTTTGTCTTCTTCTTCGGTTCCTTCGGGCAAATCATATCACATTATGTAATTGTCAGTGATTGTTCAATGATACCGATGATGATGACAATAAATATTTAATTCATTCCATTCATGAAAATAATGCCGTTATTAACGCCGTTATAGTCTAACGCCGTTATTAACAACACTGCAAGATACCACTGTATTTGATCCAAATAAATACCAAACGTTCTAAAATACTCTATTGTTTTTATTCTTCAATAAGTACATGTAAACATCTTTGATGTGAAAAATATTGTAGATCATATAATGTAATCATGTGTAGAACATGAAAAGTAATGTCAGTTACTTTGCTGAGTAACTAAATACTCTTACATTAAGGTAACTGAGTTACTAAATCAATTACATTTTGGGAAAAGTAATTTGTAACTGTAACTAATTACTTTTTATAAAGATTAACAACACTGATAACATATATGGTTGAGGATATAGTGCCGCGACCAGGACAAAAACCACACTGCTCCTCCTGCAACTGAAATTAATCCTCCCGACAGACCCTCCTCTCCAACCCCTGAATAGACCTTCCCAGAGAGCCTGAGGAGTATAATCCCCCTATAGTTGGAACACACTCTCCGGTCCCCTTTCTTCAATAGGGGAAAAACCACCCTGGTCTGCTTACATAGTATGGACAAACAATTGAGTCCCCCCCTCTCAGACAGACATTTAGAAAAGAAGAATTGTTGCTTTGAAACATTCATGTACAGCCTTAAAAAAAGAGGGCTGTGAACAGCGATGAAACACTTTTTAAAGATTACAGATTTGATCTTGAGTGGCTGCTGTAGCACCAGGCCAATTCAATCCTGACAGTCTAGCTCTATAAAACCTACAGGAAAACTCAAGAAATTGAATGTGCCGACTTTGATGGGAAAATTGATTGAAACCGGCTCAAGACTTGTGTTGAAACCCAGCGGGCAGTGGCGCTCCAATCTGCCACACATTGTTCACACTGACAAATATTTTCAATACACGCTAATAGAAGCGTTGAGTGCATTTTTTTTTTTTTTTACAAAGCAGGAGGGGAAGGTGGTGTAATGCTGGTGTAATTCTTGAGAGAGGCACAGTGCGCGTAGTGATGGAGTGGGAACAGTGGATCCTTTTTCTCTTGCTTTGACACTTTTTTTTGATTGTGTTAAACAAGCCTTTTTATTAAAAAGACCTCAAGTGAGTGACGAGGCAGATGAAAGCCCCACAAGTAGAAACTCTTCTTTTTAGATGAAAATACAAAAATGGAAAATTCAAGGAAACTCATGCCGTGTCAAATGATTCAGGTTGTTTTTGTGTGTGTATCTTACCTCTTCCGTCTGCCAGGCAGCGATTGTAACCCACAGGGCTGAAGTATTCAAACACGAACACAGCGACGGCAGACACGATCAGCAGCATCACAAACATCATCACCCATACGTCAGCACTGAAGGGCTCTGTAACATGAGGGGATTGTTATGTTAGGTGTTAACCTTGATAGGGCACTCATTTAACTCATTGGCTCTGGTTGGCAGCACTAGACGTCCAGTTAATTTAATTCAGTCAAAAGTCCCAGTTCACGTAGAGGAAAGAACATTCATACAACTGGATATCAAAGTTGTAGTTAGTTATCGAATATTATATCTTACTAGAATGACATCGCTATAACGAATAAGTATAGACGTTTCATTCGCTAAAGTTAATTAACTTCATGTCTTCGTTTGAAGTCAGTTTGACATTAAAGCATTACCTCCTGTTTAAGTGCCTAATAAGAGCCTTGATTTTATTTTTATTTTTCATGTAACATTTTGTGAATGGACAACTGAGTATCCCAATCCTTTGTTTTGTTGTGTTGAACCTGTGTGCGTTTGCCTCAAAAGCTTGTTTTTTTATACAGAGATACCTCTACTTAAGAATGTCTCAACATACAGAAATTTCAGGTTAAGACACACCTCAATGGTAAAATATTGCCTCTAGCTAAGAAAGAGTTTGAGCATACTTGAGACCTTCAGGTAACTTGTTCCTGAGGTGAGGAGCATAATAACTAAATGCTGCCTCACCCTGCTTGGTTCTTGTTCAGCATTCTGTACTAGCTGCAGCTTCCTGACTGATTTTTTAATCAAGAACTGTAAATAAACCGTTGCAATAGTCCAATCTGCTGAAAATGAATGCATCCATAAGTTTTTCCATGTCTTGTTGAGTCAGAAGTAGAGCCTAGTTCGGGCCTAAAAAATCCAGCCCGACCCGACACGGCCAGCTGGTATTGAGGCCCGACCCAGCCCGAGCTCGATCACTTAACTAGATTTGCAGGCTCGAGCCCGAAAAACCCGATTTTTTTTTTTTTTTTTTTTTTTTTTTTGAGTGACGCGGAAAAAACGCAGCAGCAGCAATTTATTTTCATTTCTTCGAGTTGGCAGAAAAAAAACGCAAATTTTCTTAATGTTTAAATAATCTACATATTTTTTTTAGAATTATCAAAGCATTCACACAACGAAATAACGCTGGGAAAGTTTCTTAAACATATTTCTGAGTGTGTGGGATATTGTTCTCACATGGACGCGCCTCTCTGACAAGGAGAGGGAACAGGAGAGGGGGGCACCTCGGCCGTGCGCAAACGGTAGAGGGGGAGGACAAGAAGGAAAAGCGGCCGGCGCCACGGCGTCCGTGCACACGCACAAGCAAAAGCGCAATACAGAGTGCTTGCTCTCCATTTTTTTTTTTTTTTTTTAAATAATTTATTAGTCCGGCATGGCGGCCCGACCCGACCTGACCCGAACGTGAATGCTTAAATTGTGGGCCCGACGTCGGGTCGGGTCGGGTTCGGGTTCGGGCACAAAATCTAACCTCTAGTCAGAAGCCCCTTAATTCTGGCTATATTTTTAAGGTAGTAATAAGCAGATTTAGTGACAGACTTTAGATGGCTATCAAATTTTAGGTCTGAGTAAATAATTACGCCAATGTTTCTGACTTGATTTGTAGCTTTAAGTGAGATTGTGCTAAGGTGCCTGCTTATCTTTGACCTTTCCTTTTTTGGCCCAAAAATGATCACTTCTGTCTTCTCCACATTTAACTGGAGAAAATTCTGGCACATCCATTCATTGATTTGATGAATGGATTTACTCACGGAGACTAAGGGCCTATACTCATGTGGGGACAATGAAATGTAGAGTTGTGTGTCATTTGCATAGGTGTGACAGGAGATGTCATACTGTTCCATAATCTGAGCTAGGGGAAGCATATACTGTAGATGTTAAATAAGAGTGGTCCAAGAATTGACCCTTGAGCGACTCCACACGTGAATTTGGTTCGTTCTGACTGATGGTTTCCGATTGACACAAAGAAATCCCTATATGTAAATAAGATGTGAACCACTGAAGAACAGTGTTAGTAAGGCCAACCCACTGTTCCGATCTGCTGAGTAGTATGTTGTGATCAACGTAACATACTTATGGCTGCTTTGCCATTGTCTATTGCCTAGAATTCCTGGCATTCAATTGGCTAAGAGGGACATCTACTATGTGTGTATCATAGTGTCCTCTTCATTCGCCCCTAAGACAGCTTTAGGATGAGTGTATTAACTCTTATTCTTTATTCTTCTTTTACATTATGCAGAATTCAGATTTTATATTTATTGTGCAATAATCTAATTGTAATATGTATTTGTTACATGCTTTGATGCATTTTATGCATAATAAAATATGTCTGAATTTTGGGGGGGCTTGGAACTGATTAGGGCATTCACATGAAAAACGCGTCACTACTGACAGAATTTTCAAGTTAAGAAACTACTTCCACAACCAATTAATTTTGTAAGTAGAGGTATCACTGTATTTTTAATATAACCCTCCTCTGCATATTGTAAACCTTTTTGCCTCAATCTGGAGGATGCACTGGTACTGCTCCAAAATAAATCACCTAAAACACTCTGGTATACGTCTGCCTGTAATGGCTTTCGCTGTTGGAGTTAAGAAGCTTGTCAGTTTAGCAACTGTAACTAAGTGGGGGGAGGGGTGAAAAGTATATTTCAAGGCCCAGTAGTAGCTTGAGTTGTGAGTTTACTTTTTTTTTTTTTTTTTTTTTTACCTGTGATGACATTTAACTCAAATCAGTAGCATCTTAAATCAAATTTCCTTATTGAAAACATTTGAATTCCCTTAATTCCATTCCAACCTCCCCCACAAAAACAAACATGTTTTCAGTCGTGACTTTTTTGTGTCCTTCTATTATTATGATGTTTGATTAAGGCATATACATTTTCAAAAGTGTTAAGAAGTATATGATAATTTGATACTGAAATTCAAGTCCTGCTAAGCCTAAAATTGTCTGAACAATAAATACAGTATAAATTGCTTGCACAGACACAAACAAAAATTAATTCACTTTTCCTTCTATTACTACTGTAATGCCGGCTACCTGAAAAAAAAAGGCAACACGCTGTTACCAAAGCATTAGTTTTTCCACTAGACAAGGCTGCGGCCTTACTGAATGTAACACCTACCCTAACTTCAACAGTGTTCCTCAACCAAAATATTACACCAAGTTAATATTTTTTTTAAATCTTTGATCTGAGCACACAAACAGTTTTCATCATTTCGTTTCTCTCTTGTCCTCTCACCTAAGAAGGCAGAGGGTGACACGGTCCCGTTGCTACGGGAAACCATGACGCTGATTCCCGTTTCAATGAATGGCACGGAGAAGTCGATGACCTCAGACCTCTCCTCGTTGATGGTAAGAGAGCCCACAGCCATGTGAGCATTTTTAAGCACGACCTAGCGCACACACAGACACGGAGGAAGAAGCGGTCAGTGAATGCAATGCAGAGTAGAAGAACTCGATGTGATGAAGAACTGCAGAAGGGGAAAAAAAGATGATCACTTTGAATAGTAACCTTGAGCATGACCACCAAAGGAGTATGTTCAGATATATTCAACCTGAAGTTCTTTCACTCATGGCTATGAATGAATTTAAAACAGACATGTTGCTAATCTATGCACTGTTCCATTACCACTCTGCCATCATCTTCTGTACATCGTGATGTACAGTAGATCTAGTATTTTACAACAATAGCGCATTTACATTTCTGAAGGGATTAATTAATTTGTATTTTGAATTTCAAGCCACACACCTTAACAAAAGTGATAGCTTGATAATGTCTCAAATTGTGTGTAATGTGCTCCACACAAAGGAGGGACATGTGTTTGATGATGTGAAATAGGCAAAAGCCTGAGAGATGCTTTAATTAAGCCTATCTAAAATGTAAATTCCTGAGGGCACAATGACAACCTCTTCCTGGCTGTGGTATCAACAACAAACATCTGTAAATGGAGAGAATGACTAGAAAGAATGAGAAATACAAGACACCCAGCAAAAGGCAGCCTAAATGAAGATACTTGGCTGTTCATTGCTTTTTATTATTAAAAAAAACCCCACAATAAACGAATTAATTTCCTTGTGTAGCTCTTTCTCAGGAACACGGAAATCTTTATAGAATCATATTAGTGTACAATGTTGCTAATGATGAGGCTGGTGTGACAAAGCACACATTATTTGGGGTTTCAAATGTATGACTACATCCTCAAGGTTTGTCGTGTTCATGCAGGTACAGTGGTATGAAAAAGTATCGGAACATTTTGGAATTTCTCACATTTCTGCATAAAATCACCATCAAATATGATCAGATCTTTGTCAAAATCACACAGATGAAAATACAATTTCTGCTTTAACCAAAACCACCCAAACATGGGTTCTCATATTTTAATGAGAATAGCATGCAAACAACAACAGAAGGATGAAAAATAAATAAGTGAACCCTCTGCTAAAGGAGACTTAAAGAGCAATTGAAACCAATTTTTAACCAAACATTTTAAGTCAGGTGTTTTCCCAATCACTGATGAGTGATTTAAAGCTGCCCTGCCTACTATAAAACACACACCGGGTAAGAATTGTCTTGATGAGAAGCATTGTCTGATGTGCATCATGGCTCGGTCAAAAGAGCTGTCTGAAGACCTGCGTTCAAGGATTGCTGATTTGTATAAAACTGGGAAAGGATACAAAAACATCTCTAAAAGTCTGGATGTTCATCAATCGACAGTCAGAGAAGTTGTCTACAAATGGAGAGAGTTTGGCACTGAATATTGAATGGTGATATATCGTGATACTTTGTATCCCAAAAGGTTATCGATCTGCTCCTGCCTGTTTGGCACATCATGGCTCGGTCAAAAGAGCTGTCTGAAGACCTGCGTTCAAGGATTGCTGATTTGTATAAAACTGGGAAAGGATACAAAAACATCTCTAAAAGTCTGGATGTTCATCAATCGACAGTCAGAGAAGTTGTCTACAAATGGAGAGAGTTTGGCACTGTTGCTTTTGGGGTGTGACAAAATATTGAAATGGTGATATATCGTGATAGTTTGTATCCCAAAAGGTTATCGATCTGCTCCTGCCAAGAATCGAGATATCATTTTAAAAAGGTGTCGATGTTTCCACCACAGGTCACCATCTTCCCAGTGCCTTTGCCTGACATGCAGCCCTATATCATCAAGGACTGAGGGAATTTTGATGTATTCTTCAGGCAACCATCTTTGTAAATCTCACTGGAACAGCACCAAACAAAAGTTCCAGCATCATCATCTTGTCAAGAGTCAAGAATCTGCATTGGAAGAGGTGTCAAGAGTCGTGAATCTGCATTGGACAAGGGGATGATGCTGGAACTTTTGTTTGGTGCTGTTCCAGTAAGACCTTAAATGGCCCAAAATGACCTAATTGCCTGGCATTGACTGCCACTGACAGCCATAGACGTTCAATCCATTTGAAGTGGGAGGGATGGCAGCGAATGGACGAATGTTCATTCGCTTCCACCCTCCCAGTTCAAATGGATTGGACGTCTACTAGTGATAAACTAATTCCAATTCACACTAGAAGCTTGTTTTTCTATTTATTAGTTGGTTGTAGAATATCCTAGAATAATTTCCTGACCAATGTATCGATAATCGCTGTATCGCCATATCGTCAGATCATCGTTATCGTGAGCTTTGTATCGCAAATCGTATTGTATCGTGAGGTACCAAGAGGTTCCCACTCCTCGTTGCTTCTCTCCCAAGGATAGGCCGTCCACCAAAGATGGCGCCAAGAGTTTAGCGCAGAATACTCAGAAAGGCGAAAAAGAACCCTACAGTGTCTGCTAAAGACTTACAGAAATCACTGGCTCAGTCCAATATCTCTGTGCACATATCAACTATATGTGAAACAATGGCCAACAATGATGTTCATGGGAGGACTCCACGGAGGAAGCCACTGCTGTCTTAAAAACATTGTGGCTTGTTTAATGTTCGCAAAAAGGCACTTGGACACTTTGCAGAAGTTTGAAATCAAAGTTGAATTGTTTGGGAGTAACACATAACGTCATGTGTGGAGGTAAAATGGAACAGTTTACCAACATCAACGCCTCATCTGCACTGTGAAGCATGGTGGAGGGAGCATCATGATTTGGGGCTGTTTTGCTGCCTCAGGGCCTGGACAACTTGCAATCATTCATGGAAGAATAAATTCAAAAGTTTTTCAGGATGTTTCACAAGAAAACCTGAGGCCGTCTGTCACACAGTTGAAGCTAAAAAGAGGATGGATGCTGCAACAAGACAATGATCCAAAACACAGAAGTAAATCAACTTCAGAATGGTTTCAGAAGAACAAAATACACATTCTGGAGTGGCCAATTCAGTACTTGAACCCCATTGAGATGCTGTGGCATGACCTGAAGACAGCAATACATGCCAGACATACCCAGAATCTGACTGAACTACAGCAGTTTTGTAGAGAAGACCGTGCCAAGATTAGTCCTGATTGATGTGCCAGACTGATCTGCAGCTACAAGACGCGTCTGGTTGAAGTTATTGCTGTCAAAGGGTGGGCCACAAAATATTAAAAGTGATGGTTCACTTGTTTCCCCCCATCTGTCATTGTGTGCAAACTATCCTCATTAAAATATAAAAACCTATAAATGTTTGGGTGATTTTAGTTAAAGCAGTTTTTTCATCTGTGTGATTTTGACAAAGATCACATTTGATGGGGATTTTATGCAGAAATGAGAGATATTCCAAAAGGTTCAGATATTTTTTCATACCAGAGTATCGTCAATGATCATTATATTACAAGTATATTCAAATGTATTTTACCCCCACACACATACAACAATTCAACAGATTAATAAATTGAGGTGTGAAAACAGTTTTAGCGACCACAAGGTATTTAAAAAAAACTAAGATGTTAAACTCAAGATAATTTTAGTTTTCGGGATAAGGCATAACATCCAGTCGCAATGAAAAAATGTCAGAATAATTTAAACATAGCAAAAAAAAGAGTCAATGTATTTTTGAGAAAAGTCAATCAAAATACACTAACAGATTTGGGAACAGCAAAAAAAAAAAAAAAAAAAAAAAAAGAAAAAAAATCAGAGGAAAGCAAATTAGGAGACGGGAGTCGTCTTGAAAATTTGAGAAGTATTCTGAGCCTATTTAATTCACTTTGGCTAGAACATGTACACAAACATTCATTCTTTATTCACTTATTGTAAAAAATATGATTTGTGTATGCAATTTTTTTTCATATTACAAATGTTGTCTATTAAAATAAAAAGTTTTTAGGCACAATATTGAAACTTTTTTATTTGAGTAAATTTCTCTTAAAACTTGGAATTGCAATGGTGTATCCTATGATTATTGCATTGAAACAATATAACTTAATCCCTATCCCCATGTTGCATAGTCATTGTTGAAAAACAATGACCACATATTTTTTGTTTTGGGAAAATTATAAATCACACTATTAAAGTAAAGTTAAAAAAAACATATATATATATATATATATTTTTTAAATTAATTAGTGGTGAGTTTATTCTCCTAACAATACAATATAAAAATCCTCACCTCTCCAACCATGCCATTCCACGTCCCGTTCACCTTCTTGCCATGTTTACCATTAGTAACCAGGTAGAGGTCGTACGTGAACTTCACCGCCTTGGCGATCTTCTTCAGGATGTCGATGCAAAAACCTTTACAGCAGCGCTTGATGTAGATGCCCGAATCGCCCGTCTGGTTGCTAACAGGTGAAATGCAAAAAGAGTAGGACTTAAAATGTAATTTTTCAATATTGTTAACAGTTTCATGCATAGGATGGGTCAAAATAGGACTCGGTTCAAGTATTTTATCTGTGTTTTTATTTGGTTGTAATCATATTTGCAAGTTAAATAATTCTGCAGACAGTAGGTTTTTGAAATTGATCACAGTGTGACATCACGATTTATGATGCAAATACTTGCCCTCTGCGCCCCTTCAAAACGAGATCGCCAAGGAGGCCACTTCCTGGATTAAATTGAGCCGACTCAAACATAGCATACAAATAATGTTTTTAAATATATACTAGGGCTGTCAAACGATTAAAAATTTTAATTGAGTTAATCACAGCTTAAAAATTAATTAATTCGCAATTCAAACCATCTCTAAAATATGCCATATTTTTCTGTAAATTATTGTTGGAATGGAAAGATAAGACACAAGACGGACATATGCATTCAACATACTGTACATAAGTAGTGTATTTGTTTATTATAACAATAAATCTACAAGATGGCATAAACATTATTAACATTCTTTCTGTTAAAGGAATCCATGGATAGAAAGACTTGTAGTTCTTAAAAGATAAATGTGAATAACAGTTATAGTAATTTTATATTAAAACCCCTCTTAATGTTTTAGTTTTAACCAAGCAGGGTGAGGCAGCATTTAGTTATTATGCTCCTCACCTCTGGAACAAGTTACCTGGTCTGAAATATGCTCAAACTGTTAGCTCTTTTAAATCAGGGCTAAAAACGCTTTTGTTTAGCACTGCATATCCATAACTGGCTATATATTTCAATCTACCTGCTTTCTATTCCTCTTGTGCTTATCTCCATTGCTGATTTCAATTATTATTATTAGTAGTAGTTTTTGTTATATTTTTGTTTTATTTTTATTTATTCTATTTGTGATTAAATGTAATCTTTTGTCTTGGTTTTTACGTTGTATTGATTTAAATGTGATTTTTATGATCTTCATGTGATGTAAAGCACTTTGAATTGCCTTGTGTTGAATTGTGCTATATAAATAAATTTGCCTTGCCTTGAATAAAATTTGTAAAATTTTCAATCAAAAAATAAACTAATAGCTCGCCATTGTTGACGTCGCCGAGCGGGACGTCACATGGGCTCCCTGCCGTTCTTCCACAGTGGTTTTAACTACGTAAGGTAGTGATTAAAATACACCACAAGGTGTCAATGGCGAGTTTTAAATTAATTAGAGATCTAGCCAAGGCAAAGTTTGAGTAAGTTTTATGTGTATTTTGCATATCTATTTTGATTGGGAATGCCAGTTCTCTTTGTATTGAGTGCTTTTCTTTTAGTGAACTTTTTTTTTTTTGAGAGATAGGAATATGATTTTTTTTGTTTTGGTGCTTTCACTTAATTATACTGTAGCGACTTAACTGTTCAGCCCAAATGCATGATGGGAAGTTGGGCAACCATGACTGTCAGTGGTGGCTGCAAATGGTATATCTTCTCTGCGTTGAGTTCAATACTGGGTGTTAAGAAAAAAATCATCTCTTTCTTCCCCACGTCGCCCGCTACAGTAGATTTGTCTGTTGTGAACGAGTTGCCAAAGCTTATGCCAGTAAAAGGCGCGGTCCAATGAACACCTGTGTCCACTTGCATTTCACTGCCGTTTTAGCTCTCAATATGCAAAAACGGCGACATAACAATCTGTTTGAGGCAATGCATGAGCGGATAATTCTGTGCATGCGTTAAATGCGTCACATATTTTAACATGATGAAGTACAAAAATTAATAACCGCCCGTTAACGTGATAAATTTGACAGCACTAATATATACATGATCATTTGTTGTTGTTCAGTACAATACAATTGTCGCAAGACCAGATCCTGTCAGTTGTCACTTTTATGTAAATGTATGTGTGTCCTGACAGACATACAGAAACCTGCATGGAACCCCGCTGATGCAGTATGAAGTTAGTAATTTTACTTTTTTATATTTGTGAAATAGTGAAGCTTGGTGTCATTTAAGAATAATTTAGTCCGTGTTCCGTCGATGTGTCAAAGTCACCACATACATTGCAAACTTCCACGAGCTTACCACCGACACACCCCGGCCACCGAAGTCCAATCAGGGCAAATTGTATTCAAATTAGATTCAGTATACTGCAATATTTATGACAAACCGCACATCTGCAGAAGAGCGCCAAATGGACCAACTATAGTAGCTTGAAAAATAACATTCTGGGCAGGGGCAGAACTTAGGTGAGTGCTGAGGATGCAACTGCACCCTGGCTCGAGTATCTAAGGAGCCCAGTTTGCTGGCGTAAAGTGAGCGTGGCTGGGTGAGGGGAGGGTCAAACAGAAAGATAGGATGGTGCGCGGATATCTAATATAGTGTTAAGTGTAGAAATATCTGCCAGTTGGCTGGGGGGGCCGGCAAAAAATGTTTTGAGAGACCCGCGAATCACTCGCCACTAGCACCCCTACAACCTCCCCGGAGGATCATCCACTAGAGGGGGTCACGTTTATGCTCGTCGCACCTGGGCCCTGCTCACATTTGTTCCGCCACTGATTATGGGTACTCAAAGCAAATTCTTGTGTAAACCTAGTAAAATGTCATTCATGGTTATTAAAAAATACCGTGAAAAAGTAAAACTGCCACTTTAAAATAGTACAAAAAAGTGTAACAGTAAGTTTTGATATTTGTTTGAATTACAGTATAGTAAAAATGGCTAGAGAGAAAGACTGCATGTACTGAACTGCACAAATTTCAATTCTGATGAATGTGATGCATTAATGTGGTAAAGTAATGAATAAAATACGTCAAGAGCCGGGGAACTGATAAGTGAAAATAGTGGCTCAACTCACTAGTCATACAAATGCAAAGCTGCACTCGAGGAATGCAATGTTTCCTTTCAATAGTAATGCCGCATGTTAGAAGCAGGTGTCAAGCAAAGGGCAAGTATGTTTGATTGTCCTCTTTAAAGTTATATGTATGCACAAAGAGACCTCAAGTCAAAAGTCATGGGGCCATGAATTCAAATCATGCATGTGAACCACTCTCATGATTACCGAAGGGCTGTAATATATTCCATAAATCATGCAATAATGAGAACACAAGGGAGTATCTGTCTATGACCAAGGCTGTGACCATACTCTTCTTGTAGGTGACTGTGTGAATGTTTTAGTCCTGACTTTACACAGAGTTGCTATGTAGATCACGGAGAATCCAGCATACTGTGGTACAGAAAGTTATATTTGAGAGCAATTGTTTTGCCCTTGTGCATATCAGTTTGTGATAACTGAGTATTAGTTGATTTTTGTTGTCTTCTGAACCCTCCAAGAAAAGTATCACACAGTGATCACTGAAGTGAGTGAGTCAAATACAAAGCTGCCATCAATTTTTTGGGAGATCCAGATAAGTTTCGGGATACACGAGTTTTGCATCAATTTTTGTTAATTTGTGGTTATGTTGAGTTTATGTGATTAATTGTTAAACTATGGCTTGCTACCACAAGTGGTGGGGGTGCGCATTCAAGTTGTATGCATTTGCATAATGTTAAAGTGGCAGAATTGTACAAAGTACAGTAAAATTATTTTTATATTTAAATACAATCCATATATTTAAAATGGATTATTTAGGTGCAATTTTTATTCAACTGTTGTGCGAATGTGCAAATCATTAACATAGAATCATTATTTACTGTAAGTGCCTATAGTGCCCTATGTTATAGTGACTTAAGACAATCTTTAATATTGTAAGACCGTGCAGAGGGAGCTGATTAGATGAATTGCAGAATTAGGCATTCAATTCAAAATTCAAAATTGCAACTGCTCCCTTATTATTGGATGGATCACAATGAAATTTGGTACGAGTTTTTTGAGGATCGATCCTCAGAGCCTGGTATATGTATTTTTTTGTCTCAGGGCTGATCATACTAAATAATTACGACTTCTTGTTGCCTGTAGTTTCCACATTAGCCACTAGAGGAAGCCGGGCGGTCGTATTGCATTTTGAACTTGTTAGCAATGTTGGTCAAACAAATCAACCTACAAGAGCTTACAATTGGATTTAATTCAGAGAAAGTAAAACATAGACTTCACTATCAGTTGACAGGAAACGGGGTGCGGGGCCTCTCCGGAGAGGGCCTATTTTCAAAAACCAAAGCCGGTAGCAACCTAAAACCAAAACAGGTACCTCCCTTAGGCATATATGAGTCACCATGAGCTGCGACATTAAAATATTCAAGCTCGTTCTCTAATAAAATCCTAATTAATTATTTTTAATATAAGTAAAACAAAACTTTTAAATGGCTATAAAATTCTCAATTTTTTATGCTAGATGCCCAAAATTTCAAAATGCTGAGATAATCATCTACATTTTCAGGATCAATAGCAATATTTAACATACTATTAACAAGTTTTTGCCCAAAATAATATTTACTATTAAGTTAAATTTTGACATGTTTTCAACAGCTAATAAATCACTCAATTTTCACATCGGAAACTTAATAATTGAGGAAAGCATGCAGAATCATCTTAATTTTACTCAACAAAAGCAAATTTTGCATTTTTCTATATACAATCACAACTTGTTTAGGTTGAATACCGATGTCACTATGGCCTCAGCACGTCTTGCCGGCTATCTGACCCCCTTCGTTTTTAGATTGAAATGTTACATAAAATAAAACACGTCAAAGCCTTTTTTTTTTTTTTTTTTGTATGGATGCAGGAATGTCTAAATTAGTAGTTGTTTTTTGCCCAAAAACAACAGGCAGTTGGCCGAAAATTATTGGATTATTTGAATGTAAAGTTACGCTATTGTGTATGGATACAACGTGCAACATGGCGGCCATCACAAAACAAAGAGCTTTTAAGTTGAAATTTTTTGTATATAAATGCGTAAATCCCGGAATTTCTATAGATATGAACGTAAAACAGTCTAGATCAGGGGTCCCCAACGACCGGGCCGCGGACCGGTACCATACCGTGGCGCTTTTGGTACCGGGCCGCGCAGAAATAATAATTTATTAACGACTGCATTCTGGCCGATTGACTTTGGCCTGTGCTGCTTAACACATCAATATCCCTGTCTACTCTAGATATACATACAACTACAGGATAGGAGGTTGTCATAGAAATGCGTTGATTGGACTGTTAGCACTACATCTTGTTTTGTATATCTATGTGTGCTTGGCCTCGATAATAATGTATGATGTAGGTCGTCGCCCATCACATTTGTTCCCGGAAATAATTAGCCCCCACACTAGAATGACTGAAAAACAGTCATCTTTGGACAGATTTTTTTTACGGGGAAAAGGGAACCTGATGAGCCTAAAACCTCGAAGAAAACAAAATCTATTCTAATTCCCAATCACTAAAGACCCACAAACTGCGAAGGAGTGGATTCGTGACCCATATTTGAATAAACTGAGTTATTCGAGCATGTCTGTGCAACAGGAATATCAGCTTGTAGAGATCGCAAATGACGGCTACCTTAAAAGTAGACAACAACTCTACCGAGGTTCTGGATTAAAGCCATTTCGGAATACCCTGACATCACTAAGAGAGCACTGAAACTGTGCTACAATTTCCAACATCGTATCTTTGTGAAACGGGCTTCTCTCACTCTCCCATCTCGGGACCATCTCATCGCAACGAAACAAGCTCAGGCCTCCCACTGATTCAGCAGGTGAGTTGTATTTTCCTCGCACTTAACACAACGGGGCTAAAAACAAATGCTATTTTATATTTGCTGTATTTTTCTGCCGCACATTGCTGTGGTTCTGACAAATTTGGCATGCGCGTAACGTTAAAAATGACCGCGAATACAGCGATTCCAGAGTATGCACTACAAACTTTCTTTAAAGAAAGGAATATTAACTTACGTTTGCCATGTTAGTGGCACACAACAACTGCACGCAGCTCTTTCACTTAACGACTTCGCCGTGTCGTTAAGCATTAACTTACGCCATTTTCGTGTTGCACATGTATGTTTATGATGTAAATAGTTTTAGCACCGTTGGGAGAGTCAAACTGAATATAAAAGAGGGCTTTTTTTCAACGCCACAAAAGCTTTGGGAGCAAAATTTTATCAGGGTGCAAAATTTGACAGAACACCGGTCCGTGAAAAAAAAGACCCAAATCACAGCGGTCCGTGTTGCAAAATAGGTTGGGAACCCCTGGTCTAGATTCTTAGTTAAAAGCAGAAAACCTGGGCAGTTATAATTCATTTTACGTAAATATTTCAAGCTAACGTTTGGCAATTTTTTCCCCATTCATTTAATTTCCAAGTGCGTGCATGGTGCTATTTTATATAAAAATTGCCGTGACTCAACCAAATCACTCTTGAGACACTCCTGCCTGCTTGTAGGCACTAAAACTTTCGTCATGTTTCCACCTAAATCTGGCGTTAGAACCAGCTTGAGTTTGAGTTTATCGCAGTGTAAGCTGCCACATAGCTCTGCCTGGCCTGGTCCCCTACGGCAGGGGTCCCCAACCTTTTTTGCACCACGGACCGGTGTTATTTGGGTCTTTTTTTTCACGGACCGGTGTTCTGACAAATTTTGCAACCCATCAAAAATGGCAACAATGCGGTTCTGCGCATGCGCGTAACGTTAAAAATAGCCGCAAAATGCGCAAATGCAGCGATTCCAAAGTAAACACTACAAACTTTCTTGAAAGAAAGGAATATTAACTTACGTTTGATCATGGAAGGACTTGTAGAAAAGTTCTCCTCAGATTCATCCTGCCATGTAAGCTTCACACAACAGCTGCACACCGCGCTCACCATTAACGACTTCGCCTTGTCGTTAAACATTAATTAAGAAGCCCGCTTCACAAAGATACGATGTTGGAAATTGTAACAAGGTTTTCAACGCTCTTGTCGCGATGTCAGGATATTCCAGAATGACTTTAATCCAGAACCTCGGTAGAGTTGTTGTCTCAAATGTACGTTTAATAAGGTCGCCGTCATTTGCGATCTCTCTGTTTATTCACAAACGGGTCACGAATCCACTCCTTCGCAGTTCGTGGGTCTTCGAGGTTGTAGGCTCGTCAGGTGCCCTTTTCGCCGTAAAAATATCCTTTTCGCCGTAAAAATATTTCCAAAGACGTCTGTTTTCCTGTTATCTTCGCTGGTGTGGGGGCTAATTATTTCCGGGAACAAATGTGCTGCGCCGCGGCCTAGTAATACGCTATTATCGAGGACAAGCGCACATAGATATATTATATACACAAACAAGATGTACTGCTAGCAGTCCAATCAATGGACTTCTATGACAACATTGTAATCTATCCCGTAGTATTATATCTAGAGTAGAAAGAGATATTGGTGTGTTAAGCAGGGGCACAGGGTTAATTCGGCCAGAATGCGGTCGTTATTAAATTATTTTTTTCTTTGCGGCCCGGCGCAAATGCGCCACGAACCGGTACCGATCCGCGGCCCGGCAGATGGGGACCCCTGCCCTACGGGAAGCCTTGGCGTAGTGTTTGTAGGAGCTGTCTCGTCAACTGACGGTGAAGTCTATGGGTAAAAATATTTCTAAAAATTAACAACCACTTGTAACGGTGACCTCTCTCACATGGATTTGAGTTGTTTACGACAAGGCACGGTGTTCCTCATGCAGGTGCCGCTGAGCGGGTCCACATCCTCCACAATGACAAATGGCGCCTCCTCCAGTGTGACGATGGACAGGTGGTCCTCGTGCTCTGCAGCAGGCGGGTATAATGCGAAGCGAGGCCACACGTGGTAGTTCATGGACAGAGAGCCCTTCTCCCACTTGCCCACCTGCGACAAATGACACGGTATGATTGGTGGGACTTTTGGAAAGAGAGGACGCAAGTCAAACACTATATTTACCCTGTCCCACTGTCGGTCCTTGTCGAGCAGGATGATGACCAGTTTGGGGAAAATCTGGTGGCCCTCCTCGCTGAATGACAGGTTCCGCCCTTCAAACGTCACATTCATGATGTACCTGATAATTACATTGCAAAGTTCAGAAATGTGTGTGGGCTCGGGAACAAAAATATGCTATTTATTTTCGTAGATTTAGACAAAGAACAAGGTGCAATCAACAGACTGCAGTATCAGCAACAGCAGCTTAGTATCAAGCCGGTAAGTTGGTAGGGAATATCACCATCTAAATTCTGCACCATGTTGCACATCTGTTTGAAATGTGGACAGGCAGACCAGGAAAAAAAAGCAGCCTGTCAAAAAAGATGAGGTTCGGTGGACCAAAACAGTAGCAACTTTCTGAACATTCAAACGGCAACAATGGCATACGAGACACTAAAACCTTTCAGGTCAGGGATTTGTCATGACGTTGACTCTGATATGACTCCTCTCAAATATGCTGAGAGACAAAATGTGTATTTGATGATTCCTGATCATGCAGATTATTGCATTATACATAATATCTTTTCATCTTTATTCTCCATTTTTCCAACTTATTTTTGCTTACTTTCTGATGCTGATAAACTAAGCCAGTCCTCTATCTGTTCCCACCACTCACAAAGTATCAACAATAGTAAAGATAATCACATCAAAGTACTATAAAAATGTGAACGCACATACAGTGGGGCAAATAAGTATTTAGTCAACCACTAATTGTGCAAGTTCTCCCACTTGAAAATATTAGAGAGGCCTGTAATTGTCAACGATGTATTATTGTGTGCATTTGGTTTGTGTAGTGAGCATATCGGTTTGTTATTTTGGTCACGTTTGGTATTATGAGTTAGTTATTATAAACCCGTGTCCGAAAAGTTTTGCGACTTGCTGTTTGCTATGTTCAAGTACACTGAGCACATGTCTAAACAAATTCTTCATATCAGCATCCACTAGTAGATTTCTTTAGGACTCAGTCTGGATGACATTCACTAATTAACCTTACAGTGGGGCAAATAAGTATTTAGTCAACCACTAATTGTGCAAGTGCACCCACTTGAAAATATTAGCGAGGCCTGTAATTGTAAACATGGGTAAACCTCAACCATGAGAGACAGAATGTGGAAAAAAAACAGAAAATCACATTGTTTGATTTTTAAAGAATTTATTTGCAAATCATGGTGGAAAGTATTTATTTAGTATTTATGTACCAAAAGTTCATCTCAATACTTTGTTATGTACCCTCTGTTGGCAATAACGGAGGCCAAGCATTTTCTGTAACTCTTCAGAAGCTTTTCATTGTTGCTGGTATTTTGGCCCATTCCTCCATGCAGATCTCCTCTAGAGCAGTGGAGTTTGGAGTGTGACTGACTGAGCTTGTGGACAGGTGTCTTTTATACCGATAATGAGTTAAAACAGGTGCCATTAATAAAGGTAACAAGTGGAGCCTCGTTAGACCTCGTTAGAAGTTAGACCTCTTTGACAGCCAGAAATCTTGCTTGTTTGTAGGTGACCAAATACTTATTTTGATATTTTCTACTCTAATTTGGAAATAAATTATTTAAAAATCAAACAATGTGATTTTCAGTTTTTTTTTTTTTTTCCACATTCTGTCTCTCATGGTTGGGGTTTACCCATGTAGACAATTACAGGCCTCTCTAATCTTTTCAAGTAGGAGAACTTGCACAATTGGTGGATGACTAAATACTTATTTGCCCCACTGTATATAAAGTGGACTATAAGGCAGTACAACAAATATTCATCCTCATTTTCTCTCTAAAGTTGTTCAAAATTTGAGAGTAACCAATGACAACTGGTCGATCGAGGACGTCAGGGTCCTGACTCAGTGTCAGTTTGCTGTGGTCTTTCCTGCTTTCTGTGCTTGGATACACCGTATTTATTGGATCCTTTGTATCCTTCACCTGCTGTTCTTGTTTAACCCTTTCTAGGGAAAGTATTTTTGGTAATAATAATAAAAAAGTTAACCTCATACAGTATTTGGCATCCACGTACGTGAGCATGATATTTGGGTCATGCACTGTAGTAGCATTTATATGGCTTACATGGCTCAAAATGTGATGCTCAAAAATATGGATGCCAAATCCATATATATTGTTTTACTCATTAAACCAAATATATCAGCAAAAAGGCATATTCTAACTGAAGAAAAAGTTAGGAAACCCTACCACCTAATAGCTAGTGTTACCCCCTTTGGCTGAAATAACTTCAGTGAGACGGTTTTTGTAGCCATCAACCAGTATTTGACATCAGTCTGAAGAACGTTTGCCCTACTCCACAACTCTCACGCTTCAAGCTGTGAGATGTTTGAGGGGTTTTCCCTGCTCACAGCTCGTTTCAAGTCACCCCACAGCATCTCAATGGGATTAAGATCTTGGCTTTGACTCGGCCATTCCAGGACTCTCCATTTCTTCCTTTTCAGCCAGTCCTTGGTGGATTTACACGTATGTTTTGGGTCATTGTCATGTTGCAGGGTCCAGTTTCGCTTCAGCTTTAATTTTTTCACAGATGATCTCACATGTTCCTCAAGTGCCCTCTCATACACGACAGAATTCATGGTGGATTCTATGATGGTGAGCTGGCCGGGTCCTGCTGCAGCAAAGCATCCCCAAACCATGACACTTCCACCTCCATGCCTCACAGTTGGTATGGGGTTCTTTTCCTGGAATGCTGTATTGGGTTTATGCCAAACCTGTCCTCTGTTCTGGTGTTCAAAAATTCTATTTTAGATTAATCCGTCCAAACAGCATTATTCCAGAAGTCCTGGTCTTTGTCTACATTCACTCTGGCAAACTTCAGGCTGGCCTTCATGTTCTTCTTGGAGAGCAGTGGCTTCCTCCTTGCACACCTCCCATGAAAGTTAAATTTGTGAAGTCTCTTTCTTATTGTAGAGGCATGCACTTTCACATCAACAGTAGCAAGAGCTTGCTGTAGGTCCCGTGATGACATTTTAGGGTTTTTGGAGACTTCTTTTAGCATCTTGCGGTCTGCTCTCGGGGTGTACTTGCTTGGATGGCCAGACCTGGGCATGTTGGCAGTTGTTTTGAATGTCCACTTGTAGACTATCTTACGGACAGTGGAATGGCTGATTTTATATTCTTTTGAGATCTTTTAAAAATGCCTTACCAGACTCCTCCTCCTTTGATCTCACATTGGTGTTATCTCTCACTATAACAGTCAGGGGGGCACACCAAACTAAAATGTATGGTTTATAAAAGGTAAGCCTTCTTCAAAACACTGGGTAATTAAGTTCTAATCATGTGCACCTGATGTCATACACCTGTGTGTGATTTTAGCCATTTTAAGTGGGATTGAATGTGGGGGTGTCCTAAATGATTCCTCAACAGAAATTGTATTTAATTAAAATTACATTTTACAGAAATTTATAAAAAATCTTTTTTCAGTTTTAATTGTTTAGTTGTATTACTTGAATCTGTCCGTCAAGATTGTTAAAATTGATATAAAATATCCATAAGACCAAATATGTTACAAAACACACAGGCTTCCATAGGGTGTCCTAATTTTTCACATTAATGTATATTATATGACATAATGTATATATGATAAGTAGCACAGAAGATGAATTAAGTCTAGTAAACACAATCACCATCCTTTCAGAGAATATGGGTTCACCCTTTCAGAGAATATGGGTTCAAATTCAGCGTTGGGTGCTATTAACATTTGATGCTTTAGGACATATTAAATATTTTGATTAGTATTGACAAAGTAAAGGCATCTGTAAGAATTTCTTATCCTCTTCAAATTTAGCGTCTTTAATCTGAGCATTATAGAAAAGACAATAGAAACATAGATGGCCTGGACGGGCACATTCTGAAATAAAAACACAAACTTTTTTTTCAAGCCCCGTGTGTTTTATTGCCTGGCTTTATTGCAAACTATTTTGGAGAACCCCAACTTAAATCTTTTAAAAAAAACAAAAATAACAAAGCATTTACCGCAAGGTCACACATGAGATCAAATTCACAAAAAGTACTACAAAGATAAAAAAATTCAATTTAAATGCAGTTTTGTCTGGACAAAAAATGTGTTATCAGATCCCAAATTCCAAGTTGAGCTTGAAACCAGGATGAAAGTATGTGCCTTTGGCAAAGGTGAGATAAGAGAATAGCGGTCAAGATCAGATCAGTGATCAGAAGGAGTTGAAGTACTTATTCCCCTGATTACATGAAAGAAAAGATGCTCCCTGCTAAGCAATCGCTCCAGCTTTTGATTTCTTGCCCGCTGACAAGGATAAGGAGGCCAAAGTTATGAAGGGCAAAAGGTGAAAATTGAAAGAAAGAGCAAGTGTATGTAGCAAAGGCGAAAACATGTGCACGTCTCGTTCTTTTTCTTTTCCCACCGCCTTTCTTCCTCGTTGCAAACTGTGGGCCGTCGTCACCATGGAGACGTTCTGCCTTGGAACACAATCCACTGGAGAAATAAATATCTTGTCTGCATACAAGGAGTACTAAATGTATGAACCCATCATCTCCAAGTGTGAAAAGACAAACACAAGACAATAAATCTATTAAGGAGAGATGAGCAAAGGGCCAAAGATTTAATCACAAGTACCTCCCACTGGTACACTGAGTGGCTCTGAGTAAGATGACTGCGGCTGTATTAATAACACACCTCTCTGTCACACGCTTTCACGCACACGCACACATGGTGAAGTACAGGCCTCCTGCACATTTTGTTATGCCAACACACTAGTTGCATGCAACTGTGCAAACATGGGAGTAGCCTTCTTTCAAAGACCATGAGAAGATCAATTTGCTGCCCTCACCAACATGTGACCTGTGTGCGACATGCGCATGCCAGATGTGGAAACAGTACTCACATTGTACATAAGTAGAACAAATATTGGTATATATATATATATATATATATATATATATATATATATATATATATATATATATATATATATATATATATATATATATATATATATATATATGTGTGTAAATACTGATTTGGATAACTTAGAGTGAAAATAAATTTCTTGCAAATTTGGGTAAAACTTTACAATAAGGGTCCCTTAATTAACATGAGTTAATGCATTTTTAGAAAATAACCAATGTTTAAGTAACATTACAATACATAATATAATTGCATATCTAACAATAATTCATATATTAATTCCCTCCCACTCAAAACGGACCGGATGTCTAATGTTGTCAATGGCAGTCAGTGAGTTCCAGTGGTATGAAAAAGTATCTGAACCTTTTTGAATTTCTCACATGTCTGCATAAAATCACGATCAAATGTGATATGATCTTTGTCAAAATCACATTGATGGAAAAACGGTGTCGGCCAAAACCACCCAAACATTTATAGGTTTTCATATTTTAATGAGGATAGCATGCAAACAATGACAGAGGAGGGAAAAAAGTTAACCCTATGCCTAAGGAGACTAAAAGAGCAATTGAAACTAATTTTTACCAAACAATTTAAGTCAGGTGTGTGCCCAATCACTGATGAATGGTTTAAAGTATTTTTGCTTAAGTTAAAAGTAAAAATTGTCTTGATGAGAAGCATTGTCTGATGTGCATCATGGCTCGGTCATAAGAGCTGTCTGAAGACCTGTGATCAAGGATTATTGATTTTTATAAAGTTGGGAAAGGATACAAAACCATCTCTAAAAGTCAGGATGTTCATCATACGACAGTCAGAGTTGTCTAAAAATGGAGAAAGTTTAGCACTGTTGCTTCTCTCCCAAAGAGTGGCCGTCCACCAAAGATGACGCCAAGAGTTCAGCGCAGAATACTCAGAGAGGTAAAAAAAAAAAGAACCCTAGAGTGTCTGCTAAAGACTTACAGAAATCACTGGCACAGTCCAATATCTCTATGCACACATCAACTATATGTAAAACTATGGCCACGAATGGTAATCATGGAAGCCTCCATTGCTATCTAAAAAAAAGTTGTTGCTCGTTTAATGTTCGCAAAAAGGCACTTGGACACTCCACAGAAGTTTAGGCAAAATATTTTGTGGGCCGATGAAACCAAAGTTGAATTGTTTGGGAGTAACACACAACGTCATGTATGGAGGAAAAATGGAACAGCTCACCAAAACAATTATCTCATCCCCACTGTAAAGCATGGTGGAGAGAGCATCATGATTTGGGGCTGTTTTGCTACCTCAGGGCCTGGACAACTTGCAATCATATTGGAAGAATGAATTCAAAATTTTACCAGGATGTTTTGCAGGAAAACCTGAGGCTGTCTGTCAGACAGTTGAAGGTAAAAATAGGATGGATGCTGCAACAAGACAATGATCCAAAACACAGAAGTAAATTAACTTCCGAATGGTTTCAGAAGAACAAAATACACGTTGTGGAGTGGCCAAGTCAAAGACCAGACTTTAACCCCATTAAAATGCTGTGGCATGACCTACAGACAGTGATTCATGCACGACATCCCAGGAATTTGACTGAACTACAGCAATTTTGGAGAGAACAATGGGCCAAGATTAGTCCTGAACGATGTGTCAGACTGATCTGCAGCTACAGGAAGCATCTGGTTGAAGTTATTGCTGCCAAAGGGGTGGTGTGATGTGATGCTGCACTTACTTATTTTCCCCCCTTCTGTCATTGTGTGCATGCTATCCTCATTAAAATATGAAAACCTATAAATCTTTGGGTGGTTTTAGTTAAAGCAGACACTGTTTTTACATCTATGTGATTTTGACAAAGATCAGATCACATTTGGAGATTTTATGCAGAAATGTGGGAAATTCCAAAAGGTTCAGATACTTTTTCATATGTCTGTAAATGAGTGCTCAGTAAGTAAGTAAATAAAATAATTTGTGTATGAAAGGAACTTGGAAGACCACTTAGAAGACCCCTAAATCTCAGTTGATCATTAGCTCTGCATAAATTCACTTTACTTTTCTCATCAGTAATGAGCCTACATGACAAAGTAAGGAGTACAAGGTACAGATACGTGCTAAATGTAAGGAGCAAAAGTAGACAGAAAAATACATTACTCAAGTAAAGCATGGATACGTGAAGAAAACAGGACTTGTGAGGTTCCTTCTCCTGGTGTTTACGCAAAATTGCAGCACAAGGGAAGGGATGGGAGGCCTTGTATACCTCAGCATAATGTCATGTAATGCGTTGCTATGGCAGCCACAACTATCAGCTGTGTTGCCATGGGAACAATAATCTCAGTGGATGAGAGGCCTAACAGTTTTTTTTTCTTTAACCATGTACAAAGCTGAATATTTACTCGCTATTTCTAACCCTCTGATCAATGCCTGCAATTCACCTCCTAGAGGCGCCACAAATCACTCATCAATAGGATTCAAGGCCATTCTTTAACCCGTGCCGTTACTGATGCATGCTGGGACTTGGAGAGCAGCACGAGGCGGCTGCTGCGTTTCTCATGTTTGGAGCCTATACAATCGACCAGGCTTTTATGAGCCGTTTGATCCCTTCTCATGTCGGTGTTCCCCTTGGACTTGACTGGAAATAGAAAAAGAAGGGGGTAAAAGGCAACTGGGATGAGCTACTAACAGAATCTCACGCAGCTCAATCACAGTCACGCGCAACGTTTTGTGCGCGCTTCACACCAACTGTTCACTGCACGGCTGTTAGGGGAAGAGACAACCGTGCAGCTTAGAAATCTTCAGCATGGTGACTCATGTTGATTTCTGCCTTTTATTGCAGAGCGCTTCTAAAAATGCAACAGTCTGTCACTGTAATGCAGGGATGTTAAGGTGACATAGTGTACTGTATATATATAATTTCTCAGCCATGTGTGTGTGGGGAAATAATCGCTCTCACATGAACGCACAGGCTCAATCAGGATTGGAACTATGAGAATAGAGTGCATTGGTGTGCAATATCGCAGCTGAGCCACAAGCGCAAATCTAATTTAGTCAGAGTTGGGAGGGGGCAACAGGTAGTCGCAATGGGACAATGTGCAAATATAGTCGCATAATGTCATACCAGCACATCAAAACTAGAAAGATCCAATATTGGCAAAGGTAATTTGGATGAAAGTGCTAAACTGGGCTTAGTGACTATAACAATGGATGGGTACAAATTAGCCCTGAACGACACTGGAAAAAACTATCATTGCAATTTTTGGGGGGTTTGCCAAAACTACCATATTTTACGGACTACAAGTCGCACCTGAGTATAAGTTGCACCAGCCATAAAATGCCCAACAAAGAGAAAAAAAACATACATAAGTCGCACAGGAGTATAGGTCGCATTTTTTGGGGAAATTTACTTGATAAAATCCAACGTATAGAACAGATATGTCATCTTGAAAGGCAATTTAGTATAAAAATACAATAGAGAACAACATGCTGAATAAGTGTACAGTGCATGAACAACGAAATGCGAATATACTGCCCTCACCAGGATGCTACGGCTCGGTCCTGGCTATACAACGAGCTAAACTCCACAATAACGATGCTGGACGTCCGTATAATTTGCTGAATCAATTTCGTCCTCGATACCAAACAGGTTTGCCTCAACGTAAATAAATGATAATTAGGTGCTATTACAGCAATGACATAAACTGTTAGCATGGGTTCGCTAGCATTAGCACATCGTTCAAAGAACCACACAACTGGCTCTAAGTGTCCGATCGCGGGTGGAAAACACACAACAACAATTGAAACGATGATACACACAGGCGTTGCCTCTGTAGAGATATTTTACAAGCATAAACAATGAACGTAGGTTCGCAGCCGTGTTTCTCTCTCGCTAACTCGCCCACTCACTCAGAGCTGCGTAGCTGTCCGTCTTCTTCTGGTGAGTGAGCGCTCTTCTTCACGTAAACAAGTGCGAGTGCGCCCCCACGTGGACGTGATAGCGCCACAAACTAAAAACATGCATTTCAATATAAAAAAAACTCAATAATACAATTGAACACACATTGCCAAAGGCAGAACACGAACGTGGCCATAGCTATTAAGAGTCATTCAGATAATAGCATAAAGTACATGCTAACAAGTTTACCAAACCATCAGTGTCACTCCAAAACACCAAAATAACATGTGAAATGATATCATAATGTGTTAATAATTTCACACATGAGTTGCTCCTGAGTATAAGTCGCACCCCCAGCCAAACTATGAAAAAAACTGCGACTTATAGTCCGAAAAATATGGTAGATGAATTTTTACCAGATAACTTGAATAGCTTTGTTTGGGATAGGCCGGAATGATATTAGTAAAAAAAATAATAACATTGCAATATACAGTATATTGCCAAGGCTCCACACTTACTTTTTGCACTAGTTGCACCTAACGTTTCTCTTAAGGTGCCCCGGCACAAAATGTAGGCGCACGCAAATTTTTCATTTTTCACCTTTAATGCCATAGTTTTAACCACACTCCATAACATTCATATAATTCCTTCATTCATTCATGTTCTGAACCACTTATTCTCTTGAGGGTTGCAGGAGCGCTGGAACTTATAACAGTCTACTCCAGGTAAAAGGCTGGGTACACCTTGAACAAATAATAACGTAGAATGTGCTTGTCTTTATTAAATGCTTCATTGAGTGAGTCCACTCAAACTCACTCATGCTTTGACGCTCACGCCGAGAACAGCCTCTCACTTACACTATGAATGAGTTGGCACAGCACATTCATACTGGGCTGGAAGTTTAACGATGATTAACACATTTGTACGTTTGATCGTAGAGCTACTGAGGCGTCTCTGGCCAGATCAATGCTACAAACCTGTCAATCATCGTTAACGTTAAGTACCAGAAGCCAGGTGCACTGGTGACCAAGAAAAACACTTTGGTCGCACTACCTAGCAGGAAGGAGTGTGAAAGGCTGTGGTGCTCTATGAGCATGAAACAGTAAAACATGAATATATTTTTTAAATTAAAAAATCCGATCCTTTTCACCCGATTCCGATCCTCTGAAAAATGGCGCGATGGGACAGATTTCCGATAACGTTTAATCCAGGCTTGGTGTATGTTGGAGCTGAAACGAATACTCGAGCAACTCGAGTAACTCGAGTTTAAAAACTGATCCGAGTAATTTTATTCACCTCGAGGAATCGTTTAATTTTTGACAGCTCTAAGCATCACGTTTTGCCCAGACTACTTTTAATGCGGGACAACGCGCTGACGTAGAGGAAGAAGCAATAAAAAAAAATATTTTTTTTAAAAAAAACATTACTGCAGCCGACAGCCGCTACAAACTACGCCGACGTTGCTAAAAACTACGCCCACATGATGCTAGTGTGGTAGCAGGTAGTGTCCGATGCGTCTCATAAATATCGCATGCATTTAGGACTAGATGCGAAATGACAGACTCAGCCGCGTCTGGGCAGCGTTAGTAAACAGCCGCCATCTTTAAGCAGTAGACTTCTCATCGCTAATAAATATAACGTTACTGTCACTTGCTCACGTAACGTTAGCCCTTCAGAGGGCTAGGTTTCTATTGATTATGACCACTGTCGATGCGTGGCTAACGTGTCTTACATACAGGCTTTATTTAATCTGTACAAACACAGCGCTGTAGAGTGATGAGGGTGTAAAATTAAAACATAATAAAGCTAACTGTCAGTTTTAGCTCAGTAGTCATTGCTGAATAAAACACCAAGTAGCACTGGTAATGTGCTCCAATACAGCAGGTATCATACATTTATTTTGAACACTGCAAAAACTCAAAATACTATCAGTACTTACAGTTTAGACTAACTTAAAACTTAACTAGAACTTAAAAATAGCTTGACACAAATGGAAATTAAATTGAAACACGTGGGAAAAAACACATAGCTTTCAAGTGATGCGTGTTATCAAGCGTAATTACATTTTTAGGTAAGAAATATGTTTTTTTTTTTTTTTTTAATAAGATCTAAAAGTTTTTTGAGTGAAAGCATTGATTTTTTTTTTTTCTAGTCACATCTGAGATGCAATTGTTGGCCGTTTTCAACAATCCATCCATCCATCCATTATCTTCCGCTTGTTCCGGGGTCGGGTCGCGGGGGCAGCAACTTTAACAGGGAATCCCAGACTTCCCTCTCCCCAGCCACTTCAACCAGCTCCTCAGGCGGGATCCCAAGGTGTTCCCAGGCCAGCCGAGAGACATAGTCTCTCCAGCGTGTCCTGGGTCGACCCCGGGGCCTCCCGCCGGTGGGACATGCCCGGAACACCTCTCCAGGGAGGCGTCCAGGAGGCATTCGAACTAGATGCCCGAGCCACCTCAACTGGCTCCTCTCAACGCGGAGGAGTAGCGGCTCGACACCAAGCCCCTCCCGGATGACCGAGCTTCTCACCCTATCTCTAAGGGAGAGCCCGGACACCCTGCGGAGGAAACTCATTTCGGCCGCTTGTTTCCGGGATCTTGTTCTTTCGGTCACGACTCAAAGCTCGTGACCATAGGTGAGGGTAGAAACATAGATCGACTGGTAAATCGAGAGCTTTGCCTTTCGGCTCAGCTCCTTCTTCACCACTACGGACTGGTGCAGAGTCCGCATTACTGCAGACGCTGCACCGATTCGCCTGTCAATCTCCCGCTCCCTCCTACCGTCACTCGTGAACAAGACCCCAAGATACTTGAACTCCTCCACTTGGGGCAGGATCTCATCCCCGACCCGGAGAGGGCACTCCACCCTTTTCCGACTGAGGACCATGGTCTCGGATTTGGAGGTGCTGATCTTAATCCCAACTGCTTCACACTCAGCTGCGAACCGCTCCAGTGAGAGTTGGAGGTCACGGCTTGATGAAGCCAACGGCACTAAATCATCTGCAAAAAGCAGAGATTCAATGCTGAGGTCACCAAACCGGACCCCCTCAACACTTCGGCTGCGCCTAGAAATTCTGTCCATAAAAATTATGAACAAAATCGGTGACAAAGGGCAGCCTTGGCGGAGTCCAACCCTCACTGGGAACGAATTCGACTTACTGCCGGCAATGCGGACCAAACTCTGACACCGGTCATACAGGGATCGAACAGCCCTTACCAAGGGGCTCGGTACCCTGTACTCCCGGAGCACCCCCACAGGACTCCCTGAGGCACACGGTCGAACGCCTTCTCCAGACCCACAAAACACATGTAGACTGATTGGGTGAACTCCCATGCACTCTCGAGGACCTTGCCGAGGGTGGAGAGCTGGTCCACTGTTCCACGGCCGGGATGAAAACCACACTGCTCCTCCTGAATCCGAGATTCGACTTCTCGGTGGACTCTCCTCTCCAGCACCCCTGAATAGACTTTACCAGGGAGGCTGAGGTGTGTGACCCCTCTATAATTGGAACACACCCTCCGGTCCCCCTTCTTAAAAAGGGGGACCACCACCCCGGTCTGCCAATCCAGAGGCACTGTCCCCATGTTTTCAACAATTTACATCGAAAATAAAGACATTGATTGACTGAAAAGGGTTCAATATTGGATTAAATGTCTTTTTTTCTCATGTATATAACTGCTCTTCACATTAAAAAAATGTTTTATCCGATTACTCGATTAATCGATAGAATTTTCAGTCGATTACTCGATTACTAAAATATTCGATAGCTGCAGCCCTAGTGTATATAAAACGGATTCAGGATCTGCACACTTTCTGCTTTTATGAAGTAAAAAAAAGTTAACCTATTAAAAAAACAAAAAAAACAATTGCACGTCCTGCGATGTGACTATTGTGCATGCGCACAATGCGATGGCGATGTTCAAACAATATATTGTGCAGGCCTAGTACAAATGTAAAGGTTAATTTTCAATAAGGTATTTAAAAAAAAAAACTGACTCTGAAGGAAAATTCCTCTATATTGTTCTCAGCTGTGTATGTTTTTTCTTGATGTCATTTATTTATTTTAGTTTGGATGTTTTTTTTTTCCTCCTGACATGTATTATAAGGAAGCAGAATGAAAATTGTGAGAGCATATTAGAATTTTTTTCCCAGGAAATTACAGGAATTATCAGTTAGTGTGTTTTATTGTCATGTTTTGCAAAGTTCAATGCTTTCTTTGGCACTTTTAAGAATGCTAACAAAGTTTTATTTTAACCTTTGTTTATGCAAGTAAAATCCCATTAAGAGCCAAGGTCTCGTTTACAAGGGAGCTGTTCAAGCAGCTGCAACACAGAGTTACAACAAACGGACAATGAAAAAATAAACACAAAATGACTTTAAATGAAACCAGGACCAGGTGAAGTAAGTAGATTGTCAGGGCCTGTGGATTTACTGTTTTTTTTAAGACTGTATATACCTCCTTGATAAAAAAAAAGGGGTGAAAAAAAAGTCACCTTTTTGGGGCTTGACTAACAGGAGGGATTAAGGGTGAATTACAGTTTGGAGTTACAAGCTATACAATTAAAACCTCTCACTTTTGTTAGATACAGGAATGGAATCATTATTATAATAGAAGGCCAATGGCCAGTGTCATTGATTGTTATTGGTCCAGTCCATTTTGTCTTGGATAGGCTGGCACTGGAAGTGATCATGTCTTGCCAACCTCTCCCAGTCAGGTTTAGATGTCTCGCGCCTCCAATAGCAGCCAATGAGTTAATGTTGGTACTGAATGTGGTACTCAGACCAAGCTTTCTTTGATGTGTTTTTAAAAAACTACTGGTATAGGTTGTTCCATTGTTTTCATGTTGTTATATGGTTCTAAATTGGATTAAATAACAACTAGTATTACACAACATTTTGAATTGTGGAGCTATTTCAATCAATTGTCAAAAGACTTCCGGGGAAAAAAATCAGCACTCGACACTTGAGTTCAAACAGTGAAAAACGACAAGTTGTAATACCAAGGAGCATCAAATTAGCTTTTATCGCAGCTGAGGCTAAAATTGAATTTTCAAATGAAAAGAACTGAAATATTTAATGATGTGCTGCATGACTTCATACACACTTAGCGATGCAAGGCTCGGCTTCCAGTTGAGAGCTTTTAATGAGAGACTACTGGTGCTGCATGATGGCTGTGGGACACTGGGAGGGGCTCAGGTGAGCCACAGACATCAAACACCAACCTGTGGTGTGAACAGGAGGGGTGATGTAATACAGACTCTTCTCTCATTTCAAGCATGAGCCAGGCTATAGCATGCCAACATACACCTTCAGCTGTATGACAGCATTAAATATTCATAGTGTCTATTTTCAGTCATTGCATAAGATTAAAATTATTCTGTTTCTTAAAAGTACCAAAACCTTCTATTAAATTCCATTAAGAGTTTCACTAATTGATGCTTCTAGCAGCACATTTAAAGAGAAAAACACATGCCTTACCACGCAGGTTTGCATAAACACAATTGGTACACTAATGTGTGATTAGAATTTTATCGTACAATGCCACATAATGTGTGTGTGTGTATGTGAGACTGAGATGACTGAGAGCAGTTTAAAATGATGAATACAACCTGACTTAACGACATCTTAGCTTCATCCTTTGGCATGCTTGCTGCTGCAGGCGACATTCGAATAGAAGCTCCGTCTAACCACTTAGTTTCAGAAATAGCTCAAGGATATTTGCAACAAATTAAACATTTTGACCCTAATTACGTATTCTTTCTCCGAGAGGACTTGGTAAACATTCAATGCAAAACGGGCGTAAAAAAAAAAAAAAAAAATACAAGAACGAATCCAGTTTTCTTCCGTCTGCTTCTCTAATGTCACATATGATTGGTAAAATAACATATCATAGAATACTTTAACGGCCTTCATTCCACAATTCATTGTATGTTGTTATGTTGCATGTTAGGTTGATTGGATACCATATTGCCCATTAAAAGAAAATTACAGACTATGAAGTGAACTTACTCTGTAAAAATGTCAAAAATTGAAATCAGTTGTACACAGAATGCTTTGATAACTAGCATTGGCTCAGGCTTTTATACTACAAAAATAGTTATATTGAATGATTTCAGATTATAAGGATTTGACAAAGTAGTCCACACTATTAAATAAAATGAGAAATATATTCATACAAGGGCGTATGTTTGCATAGGGACGGTTGGGACAAAACACTACCAACTTTTCAGGATGCTCAAATTGTCCCCACCAACTTTGAAGCACCCTTATTTGAGTTATATAATAACTTCAGTTATATTATCTTCCCGTGTGTTTTAATTGTTGTAATTGACCCCACCATTATTCAGTGAATTATTTTCATTATGTTTGGATTTACATGTACATCTTTTCACTTGCTGAATGTGTCTGTCCATTTTCTCCTCCTAAACGCACATTTGATTGGCTGATAACTAGACCCTCACACACACGCACATTAGAAATTAGAGATAAGAGAAGTTTTTTTTTTTTTTTTCAGCCAGCAGCAGCCACTGTTAGAAAAAAAAAAAAACATCAGTGTTTTGGAAGTAGGGAGCACACCATTAATTTTGCTACTGTAGGTACGACCTGCATCAGTGTTAGCATAACATTAAACTGTGTGAACTTGCTAATCTGCAAAACTCAAGTAGGAAGCTGCTTCCAGAGAAGTGTCCTTCTCTTCGTGTTTTCTACTGTTAACATAAATAAACTGTGAGAAATGTAGTGAACTCTGCTGGAAACTATGGAACTAAAAAACATGAGCAATAAGCTGCTTAGAGAGAGGGGGGGGGGGGCTGGATAACCTCATATGTAGCTCACACAAGACAACATACACACAACAATCATAATTGATTATGTACATTAAAAAAAATGTGGGGTTTCTTTGCGATTGACTGGTCAATCGTGATCGACGTCATGAGCTCCTCTTTTTTAGCATATCAATTAATTACGTTCATACTCATGAGAAATGTAGACCTGTCCCCCGTTCACCCGATATGTTTGGTCTTATTAATGTCCCATCCCGAGCAAAAAATGTACATGCAGGTTATGCTGTAATATCGTCCCTACCAATGTTGAGACCAAACCTACGCCCTTGCATACATACTGTACATATAGAAATACGTAAAAAAGACAGTAAAGATAAAACTTGAAATTTGGCATGTATAAATGCATTTACCCTCATCACTATGAAGGTCCTAACAAAGCTCTGTTATGACCAGTTACCTTCAAAAATCACATACTTAGACAAAAAGTCTACCTGTGTTTAATCTAAATTTACCTGATATTTCAGTAGCGACCCTACCCACGTGACGTCGCAACTCCTTCCTCCTGACTGGTGCCGCCCAATTGTCCGTCAACACATCATGTTTCCCTGTTACGGCTACGTACATTCCTCCTATTTACGACGTGTTTTTCTGCTCGTTAACATTAATAATCAAAATGGTGAAGGCGTGTGTGGTGGTCGGTTGCAATAACAGAGAAGATAGACGGAGAAGACGGAGAGACTTGAAGTTCTACCGGATTCCGAGAGACCCGGAGAGAAGAGAGCGAGATGGGCTGCTGCAATTCGACGAGAAAACTGGGCTCCAAACGATTACCACAGATTATGTAGTAGTCATTTTATATCTGGTAAGATGCATTTAATATATATTTAGAGGGTTTTGGGCTGACAACCACAATTAAGATCATTGCTAGCCTAATCGCCGACAACATACACGTATGTATGTAGTGAGAGTGCTATCGCTAAACCATATAAACATTAAAAGCCCTAACTCCATTGACAAACGACATGAAATACATTAGACTTGACAGTGGATGTTAGCAATAACAAAAGATTTTGAATTAAAAATTTCGTAACTCACCTTTCCAAGCACAAGATAGATTCCTGTCGAATTTTCGTGGACGAGGACCTGTTTCACCCAACCAGCAACGAAGTATTTATAAGCCTCCAAGCTCTTAAAGTTTTTCAAACTTTCGTTAGAATAGGCTGATTTTGTGTGGACAAGATAGTTGTACAGTTTAGGGTAGCTAGCAGATGTCAGGCAAATACGGCGGAGACAGCGGGTCGAAAAACATCGATTTAGGCATCAAATATGGATCTGGCGAATGGATAAACTGAAGCTTTTCCACATAACGCCTTTTATGCAACGCATCAAGTGAGTTTACGGCATCCGAAAGCACCGGGTCTTCCATGAAATGCATTATAAATTGCTCGATCAATTGAGACCATTGATAATACAGACACAAAATGACGGACAAGTGGGCGGAACCATACAGCGAGCACGTGATTTTGTGACGTCGGTGGGTAGGGTCTATAGGCTGCAACACCAATGCTAAAGACACTGCTAACCAAAAAATGCCATGCAGGCCAAGCAAGTCCCTAAAAAGAAACAAAGTTGCTGTGTAAATTGAGGTTGCGTTTAAAAAAAAAAAAAAAAAGTTTTCAAATGTTGTTAATTGTATTTGTAATTAATTCACTGATATTTTAGCCTACAACTAGGTTTCTTCAATCATTCATTTAGAGCATGGGTGTCCAAACCTGTCCTCAAGGGCCGCTGTGGGTCCTGGTTTTTGTTCCTACCAATCGAGCACAGACAGTTTAACCAATGAAGTTTGTACCAAAACAAGCAGCACCTGACTGCAATCAACTGATTACACTTGTGAGACACCAGATTGGTGAAAAGATGTCATCTTATTTTGTAGGAATGAAATCCAGCACCCACTGCGGCCCTATGTGGAATAGTTTGGACACCACTGATTTAGAGCAATGGTTTGTAAAATAGTTACATCATCTGTAATTCATGAAACTTTGCTTATACTGTACTTATACTACTTGTTCTTATGAAAATGTTTTACACACTTTATATAAGTACAATAAATAAAAAACACATACAGTGTATCACTGCAGATATTTAAGAATATCTTTTCATGGGACAACACTGACAAAATGACACTTTGACACAATGAAAAGTAGTCTGTGTGCAGCTTATAGAATAGAGTTCATTAATTTTCCCCTCAAAATAACTGAAAAAAATAGCCCAAAATATCTAAACCCCTGGCAACAAAATTGAGTACACCCCTTAGAAACTACGTACATCCCTAAATATCCAAACTGAGTACTGCTTGTCATTTTCCCTCCAAAATGTCATGTGACTCGTTACAGGAGTGCTGTCAGCATTGCTGCAGATATTGAAGATGTGGGGGGGTCAGCCTGTTAGTGCTCAGACCATACGCCGCACTCTTCATCAAATTTGTGTGCATGGCTGTCACCCCAGGAGGAAGCCTCTTCTGAAGACGGTACACAAGAAACCCTGCAAACAGTTTGCTGAAGACATGTCAACAGAGCACATGGATTAGTGGAACCATGTCCTATGGTGTGATGACACGGGCGGGCTTTCTTGTGTGCTGTCTTCAGAAGAGGCTTCCTCCTGGGGTGACAGCCATGCACACCAACTTGATATAGAGTGCGGCGTATGGTCTGAGCACTTACAGGCTGACCCCCCCCCCTCTTCAATCTGTGCAGCAATGCTGATAGCACTCCTGTAAAAAGTCACAAGACATTTTGGAGGCAAAATGAAAAGCAGTATTAGATTTGGACATTTAGGGATGTACGTAGTTTCTAAGGGGTATACTCAATTTTGTTGCAGGGGTTTAGATATTAATGGCTATATTTTGAGTTATTTTGAGGGGGAAAAAAATAACACACACACAGACTACTTTTCATTGTGTCAAAAGTGTCATTTTGTCAGTGTTGTCCGTTGAAAAGATATACTTAAATATCTGCAGAAATGCGAGGGGTGTACTCACTTTTGTGATACACTGTATACAGTATATTATGAATAATCATTATATCAGCAACTAACTTCTTCAGACCCTTTAAAATGGTGGGTGTCTTTTGCAACTTCAAAATAAGTTGTGGGACCAATCAATAAAAGAAAGTTGAACGTTGCAATAACAGACATGCAAATCAATTCCTCATGCAAAAAATGAACAAATAGCAGTAAATGCCACATGAACAATTGATTTTCTTTTTACTCTGGTGGCATGAATAGCACCTTGCGAGGGTTTGTCCGGAGCTCAATGAGCACCACTGAGATCCACAGTAATCCCGCCTCTTCACAATGGATAGATATGTATTTATAGAATGTAGAGATGTTAGAAGTGCAGTGTGATGGCTTACTCATTCAAATTGTTAGCATCATTAGAAAAAAAAAGCTTTTAAGAAGACCTATATTTTAGACAAAGTAAGAAAAGACAGCTGGATAACCAAAAGAAAAAAAGAGATTGGCAATATGTAACCGACTGTCTAATTGACCCTTTGACCCATTTCATTATAAGGAAACGTTCTCTGAATACATCACTGGGACTCTCCATGCCCAGAAGCACAATGTGTTTGCTTGCTGGCCCACTTATAAACCGAAGGAGGATTTATCAGACAACCACTTTTATTGTGGCCGTTGAGGAATGCAATAACGGTGCCATGCTGCAGCCGCCACAGGAGGAACTACAGTACTTTAAAAGGTGACATAAGAAGAGACTAGCAAGCAGCCTACGCCTCTTATGGCCTGCAGTGAAGATTGTCTTCTTAGCGTTAAGATCATAGTCAGTTTGTACACGGACACAGTGGGGTAAAAAGCAGCCAAGCAGCCAACACTCTGAATGTATAGGCTGGCATAAAGTCTTTCAATTCTTCAGATTTCAAAAGCAATTCACTAGAGAAATCTTCGAATAAATTTTAAAAACTGCGTTGAGGCTTTTTTTTTCAGCCTTATTCATACAACCATGTATGGGCACCATTATTTGTATGAAACAAATAAATGTTTATTGAAGCATTAACCGGCAATGTTATCAGTGATTTTTTTCTTCTTCAGGTTTATAATTGTTTGATACAAAATATATTTAATGTACACATGTAGAAAGGAGTCCATGGAAGTGATATCTGGAGAGGCCAGAAAATTATTCCTTCTAATCCATCTGTTTGGAAATACATGCTCTAGGAATCCACTCACAAACTGTCAGAGGTGGGTTCACCAGGGGTGAAAGTGGGCCGGAACGGTCCGGAACGCAGTTCCGGTAAGAGATTTGGTTCCGGAACAGTGCTTTGATTCTGAAAATATGACTGCCACTGTCAAAACCCCATGCTAAAAAAAACCTGCTTGGCTGCCACACAGGCATCTCCAAGAGGAAAACAATCTATTAATTCACAGATTATTGTACAGATTTACAGATCTCCTCTAGAGCAGTGATGTTTTGGGGCTGTCGTTGGGCAACACAGACTTTCAACTCCCTCCTCACCCCGTGGCGTCAAAATGACAAGAACGGGGAGCAAAAATATCAGAACCACACGGGGGGACCTAGTGAATGACCTACAGAGAGCTGGGACCACAGTAACAAAGGCTACTATCAAATAACACAATGCGCCGCCAGGGACTCAAATCCTGCACTGCCAGACGTGTCCCCCTGCTGAAGAAAGTACATGTCCAGGCCCGTCTGCGGTTCGATAGAGAGCATTTGGATGATCCAGAAGAGAACGGGGAGAATGTGTTATGGTCAGATGAAACCAAAATAGAACTTTTTGGTGGAAACACAGGTTCTCTTGTTTGGAGGAAAAAGAATACTGAATTGCACCATACCCACTGTGAAGCATGGGGGTGGAAACATCATGCTTTGGGCTGTTTTTCTGCAAAGGGATCAGGACGACTGATCTGTGTAGAGGAAAGAATGAATGGGGCCATTTATCGAGAGATTTTGAGTGGAAATCTCCTTCCATCAGCAAGGGCATTGAAGATGAGACGTGGCTGAGTCTTTCAGCATGACAATGATCCCAAACACACAGCCAGGGCAACACAGGAGTGGCTTCGTAAGACTCATTTCAAGGTCCTGGAGTGGCCTAGCCAGTCTCCAGATCTCAACCCCATAGAAAATCTGCGAAGGGAGTTGAAAGTCCGTGCTGCCCAACGACAGCCCCAAAACATCACTGCTCTAGAGGAGATCTGCATGGAGGAATGGGCCAAAATACCAGCAACAGAGTGTGAAAAGCTTGTGAAGAGTTAAAGACAACGTTTGGCCTCCGTTATTGCCAACAAAGGGTAAATAACAAAGTATTGAGATGAACTTTTGGTATTGACCAAATACTTATTTTCTACCATGATTTGCAAATAAATTCTTAAAAAACAAACAATGTAATTTTCTGTCCCCCCCCCCCCCCCCCCCCCCCACATTCTGTCTCTCATGGTTGAAGTTTACACATGTTGACAATTACAGGCCTCTCTAATATTTTCAAGTGGGAGAACTTGCACAATTAGTGGTTGACTAAATACTTATTTGCCCCACTGTAAATTAAAAGTCAATGTTTGAGTGATCCTTAAAATATATTGCATTTCACTGTGCATAATGTAAGTCATTTGTATTTATTTTTGTGAATGTATGCTACTTATATCATTAATATTCAAAAACAAATAAGTGAATGTTTACATTATTTTAATTTTAAAGTGCGTACGACAGAATTAAAAAAAAGTGTTAAATAGCATTATTATGTTAATTAGAATCATATTTTGAGACGATTCGACTATATGCAACAATTTGGCAAAGTGCAGATGATGAGAAATTCTTTTAATCTGCCATTTAGCCACGCCTACCATTACAGGGCTCTAGCGTCCCCAATAGGAGGATAACGTCAGCAGGGTCATGGTTTCATCTGATTTAGAATTCAGCCCATTGAGGGGGAATTATTCAGTAGCTGCCACATGGTCAACACGAATACGTTGTAAAATAATGCTTTACTACACGGCGAAGACGTACACAGTGAGAGAGCGGTGTGCAGTTGTTGTGCAGCTAACATCGTAGGATGTGTCTGAGGAGAACTTTTCTACATATCCGTCCATGATCAAATGTAAGTACTGTAAATAGTCCTTCATTTAAAGAATGTTTGTAGTGTTTACTTTGTAATCGCTGTAATCGTGGCCGGCATTCTTGGTGGACAATCAGCCACAAAATGCAAGCCACCTCCATATTAAAACGTGTGCCATGATCCAAGTATTTAACATTATACAAAATACGATGTTTACTCACTTCCTCGTTAGTCCAATGGTCCCATAGTAGTAGGGCTTGTTTTTGCCAATATCGGCGGTGAATGGGAACCTTTTGAAACCCAAAAAGGCTTACACGCCTCTCCCTGGTGCAGCAACAATTTTCTTCAGCCGTTTTGCTGGCGTGATCCGAAAAATAAACGAATTAATCCGCAAAATCAGCTGAATCCGCAGTTCATCTGCATGCTATAAAGCAATGCTGTATTTTGAGATGCTGACCCGAGTGACGTCACATTCGCATTCGTCCTAAACACGAGTCACTCTATTTTCATGCCGCAGGATCCAAAACCGCTTGAAGCACATTTTGTCTTTTCTCTGTCGGGCCCAAGACAACAACTTGCCTCCGCAGTGCTCACTTTTATCCGTTTTAAGCAAGGATTCCTTGGAGAGTTCGATTGACTCTTTCAGTAAGTTTTTCGTGTGTGTGTGTAAATGCGATGGGTGCGACCTTAAGGTCAAGCAGCCCCCCTAAACACATTTAAGTACATGACTCACAGAGGCCCCCCATCTCAGTCCATCATCACTGACAGGATGGCATGTTAATACGCTACGCATGCAGCTTACTCTGGCCTGTAGCTATTCTTCTGCACCGTGCACAGACATATGGCCTTATTATTGCTTTTGTTTCTCACGGTGGCTATGTGTGTGTGTTTGTGTGTGTTATGTGTACCACAACTGCAAAAATACCAATTTTATTGCTTTCACATTTTGTCAAGAAAATGTTAGGGTGAGCTCCTTTAACCCTTTATAAGGCAGTAATTTAACTCATTGCTAGGCATTAATGGTGTTAGATGTCAAATTATGCTGTCTTATAAACATGAGTTTTCATAGCCAGTCCTCCCAGTTAAAATGAAAATGGCAGACGATGATATGAATACCGTATTTTTCGGACTATAAGTCGCAGTTTTTTTTTCATAGTATTGCTGGGGGTGCGACTTATACTCAGGAGCGACTTATGTGTGAAATTATTAACAAATTATGATATCATTTCACATGTTATTTTGGTGTTTTGGAGTGACACTGATGGTTTGGTATACTTGTTAGAATGTTATTTATGCTATAGTTTTCTGAATAACTCTTAATAGCTATGGCCACGTTCGCGTTCTGCCTTTGGCAATGTGTGTTCAATTGTATTATTGACTTTTTTATATTGAAATGCATGCTTTTAGTTTGTGGCGCTTTCACGCCCACGTGGGGGCGCACTGGCACTTGTTTACGCGAAGAAGACCACTCACACGCCAGAAGAAGACGGACAGCTATGCAGCGTCTCTGAGCGAGTGGGCGAGAGAGGGACACGACTGCGAAACAACGGTAATTGATTATGCTAGTAAAAAAATTCTACAGAGGCAACGCCTGTGTGGATCATCTTTTCTGTTGTTGTGTGTTTTCCACCAGCGATCGGACACTTAGAGCCAGTTGTGTGGTTGTTTGAACGATGTGCTAATGCTAGCGAACGCATGCTAACAGTTTGTGTCATTGCTGTAATAGCACCTAATTATCATTTATTTACGTTGATGCGAACCTGTTTGGTATCGTGGATGAAATTGATTCAGAAAATTATACGGATGTCCAGCATCGTCATTTGGGAGTTTAGCTCGCTGTATAGCCAGGACCGAGCCATAGCGTCCTGGTGAGGACAGTATATTCGCATTTCGTTGTTCATGCACTGTACACTGTACACTTATTCAGCATGTTGTTCTCTATTGTATTTTTATATTAAATTGCCTTTCAAGATTATATATCTGTTCAATTTGTTGGATTTTATCAAGTAAATTTCCCCCCAAAATGCGACTTATACTCCGGTGCGACTTATATATGTTTTTTAAACTCTTTGTTGGGCATTTTATGGCTGGTGCGACTTACACTCAGGTGCGTCTTGTAGTCCGAAAAATACGTTACTGTGATTTAAAAAAATAAAAATCAACTTTATTCTGGTTAATAACTCTGGTTATTATTGTGGGCTATAACCAGAGTTTATTTCTATGTTTGTTTATATAGATTTTGTCTTTAGTAATATTTTATAATGTATCTATTAAACATTTTAAAGGGAACCTCGGACTTAAAGACTTGTAGGCTCTAATAAGCCTCACTTGTTCTCTTTTACTAAAACATGTACACACACATAAAATATTGCCGTTGATTTGAAAACCTATAATACTTAGTCCATGTTTTGACCTACGGAAGGCGCCATGGCTCGGGGTGATGACATAAGGCTGAGTTATGCTTCTTTGGCAGACCTACGCCGCCAAGGCAGACCCGATTTACGACCCTTCACCGTAGCCTGACGTGCATCTCCACAATTTTCTGACTTCGCGTTACGTCAACGCATGGAGACGTGATGCAAATGGACTGGGATTGGTACGCTCAGACTGTTGTTTCCGGTTCAGCGCGAAATCATTGCCATTATCAAATATTGTTGTGCCTCATGCAAATATGGACCAAGCCGACGAGAGTATAATCGAAGAGGACCTCAAGTACGACAACTTCTACAATGTCTCGTGAAGACATTATAAAGAAATGGCAAACACTTCGTAGTAGCAGATTGATGAAAATACGGGGCTACAGGTCAGCGATTGCATAAAAAAATGAAACAACCTCAGAGACAAGTATGTGTGTGTTCAGAAGCGAATGGCCATACGAAGCGTGGACACAGTCGACCAAAAACTGCCTTTTTTTTTTTTTTTTTTTTTTAAATCACTTTATGTCGTATTTTGGGTTGGTGCACTCAGAGATTCAAATTGTTTTATAAACAACAGGTCTGGTCACGATACACATAAAGAGGTTTCTAAATGTCTTGGGTGTATATACAGTATAAATATTACATGCATTATGCATAATAAATAGGGCTGTCAAACGATTAAAATTTTGAATCGAGTTAATCACAGCTTAAAAATTAATCATAATTAATCGCAAATCAAACCATCTATAAAATATGCCATATTTTTCTGTAAATTATTGTTGGAATGAAAAGATAAGACGGATATATACATTCAACATACTTTACATAAGTATTGTATTTGTTTATTATAACAATAAATCAACAAGATGGCATTAATGTTAACATTGTGTTAAAGCGATCCATGGATAGAAAGACTTGTACTTCTTAAAAGATAAATGTTAGTGCAAGTTATAGAAATTTTATATTGAAACCCCTCCTAATGTTTTCGTTTTAATAAGATTTGTAAAATTTTCAATCAAAAAATAAACTAGTAGCTCGCCTTTGTTGATGTCAATAATTACACAATGCTCATGGTGCTTAAACCCATAAAATCAGTCGCACCAAAGCGCCAGCAGAGGGAGACAAAAAAACACAAGTAACAAGTGGAGCTGACACTGTGCTGTCACTTTAATCTGTTTGAGCGGGGCATGTGCGTTAATTGCATCAAATATTTTAACGTGATTAATTTAAAAAATTAATTACCGCCCGTTAACGCGATAATTTTGACACCCCTAATAATAATGATTACATATGTGATCGTTAGTCATATGTATAATTACTGATATGTACATATATATACATACATATATATTGTTGTTATTATGATTACTGCAACCATAATTATAATCGGTATAATCATCATTGGTATAATTGTTTTTATATTGGGAAGTTACTGTATTCTCATGGAATTTTTAGGAGTGAATTGGGGTTGGGACCCCACCCAAAAAAGCTTGGCTTCTTCCAACTCCTTTTCAAGCAACATATGTACGCATTTGTTATTAATTTTGTTATGATCATAATTACTGTAATTATCATTGTTGTTTTTTATTTTCCACTCGTTGTATTTGTATTTCGTTAATATGGCTCGAAATAAATATATCAAATCATTTATTGTGCACATATGTTTGCTGAGTTTGTGACTTATTTACATTTTACACTTCAAGAAGTATATGAAGAATAAAGCACAGGTGTGGTGTCAAAAGAGTTTTTCAACAATAGACAGTTCACACACGATACATACATCATCACTGATTGAGAGTGCCTCGGTGCTTTTATGATAACGTGTTTACCATCAAGGCCTTCAATGCAGTTTGGGAAGTTCCATAGCCGCCAAAAATCTGCTATGGCTTCCCACTGGCTGGTTGTAGGACACTGCAAACTAATCGGACAAAATGCCGGAGAACACAGCTTGTGCACATATGTTTGCTGAGTTTGTGACTTATTTACATTTTACACTTCAAGAAGTATATGAAGAATAAAGCACAGGTGTGGTGTCAAAAGAGTTTTTCAACAATAGACAGTTCACACACGATACATACATCATCACTGATTGAGAGTGCCTCGGTGCTTTTATGATAACGTGTTTACCATCAAGGCCTTCAATGCAGTTTGGGAAGTTCCATAGCCGCCAAAAATCTGCTATGGCTTCCCACTGGCTGGTTGTAGGACACGGCAAACTAATCGGACAAAATGCCGGAGAACACAGCTTGTGCACATATGTTTGCTGAGTTTGTGACTTATTTACATTTTACACTTCAAGAAGTATATGAAGAATAAAGCACAGGTGTGGTGTCAAAAGAGTTTTTCAACAATAGACAGTTCACACACGATACATACATCATCACTGATTGAGAGTGCCTCGGTGCTTTTATGATAACGTGTTTACCATCAAGGCCTTCAATGCAGTTTGGGAAGTTCCATAGCCGCCAAAAATCTGCTATGGCTTCCCACTGGCTGGTTGTAGGACACGGCAAACTAATCGGACAAAATGCCGGAGAACACAGCTTGCCGGCTTCCACCCCCCGATGCTAGAATTCGTAATGTGACTGCCAATCTCTGTATATCAACAGTCCGACAAACCACCTCCGCAACCATCTTCTGCGTCGCCTGTGCCTCAACATTTGTATGATCAACATTTGTTGTTCAATGTTGATGAGAGGAAGATCCACATTTAAGTGTTCCATCTCCGTTGTCATTGCTGTGTAACCGCAAGAACACTAGAGGAAGTCGACAAGAGTCACCCAAAACCGTACAAACACAATGCCACACCTCTCTAGTGGCTTGGCGGTGAATTACAGAGCAACTCGTTCCCTTGCCGCAGAACTATCGAATGCTCATTGACGCAGTCATCGCTACGCCGTCACCGCAACGTAGAAGCATAGCTCAGGCTATAGATTAGTACTGAGTACTTACTATTTGTGTTTTTATTGAGTCTTTTATTACCTTTTCATTGCCTCAAAATACTTTTTGCATGTGTTTCCCTCTCATACTTTTAAGCATTGTGTTTTCTTGTGGTAGCTTTAAAGCAGATAGTTGATCATTTGACCACATTAGTCACAAAGCATATTTAAACCACCCTTATTTGATATTACTACGTTTAAGTATTTTTTTAAGGCATCTTTAGTATGTTCTGTCTCTATGCATCTAAACAAAACAAGCTGAAAGCACAGGGTAGTACTTTGGGTGTCAAATTTGCCTCTTTTCGCCGGTGTAGCGCATTTTGGCAGAACACCCGTTTTTTTCCTACTCTCGTCCCGTCTTTCCTGTTCATTTTGCTTTTTCTGCTTATTTTGTGAAATATCAACAGTGCTGTCATGCTCATTAATGTTCCTCGCGGGATAAAATTGAAAGGGTTGAACAGATGACATGTTTATGTCGCTAGAGCCATACTCGGGAAGCCCGGCAGCGTAACCATGTGGCAGCACCGCCCTGCAACGTCAACAACAATGGCGACCTACTGGTTACACTAATTTTCAAATTGTATAAAAACGAAAACATCAAGAGTGGTTTCAATATCAAATTATTTTAACTCATAATAAGTTTATCTTATAAGAACTACCGTGGATCCCTTTAAAAAAATGCAACTAACAATAAATATTGAAAATAATTGCTAATACATGTTGGTTTTTTTGTTTTTTTTAATCACAAGAAATATACTTGTAAAGGGTTAACCCCATTAGAGTGCACATGTGTGTGATACCGTTTCACCGTGTTCTCAACAGGGAGATCAAAATTCTATACCTTGAACCAGTCGAAACGTATCATTCGTTCCATTAAAAAAAAACACACACACACCTACAGTACATACACACAAAGATGCACGCATAAAGGATGATTGAGCGCTGAGCCAAAGTCACACAGTACCCTTCAGGGACTGAAATATTCATGTTTGTGGTGTTACTGTTATCTTTGCGCTGCTGGAAGAGGATGCTGTAGCTGTGTATCAATGCACCTAATATTACACGGGGAAAAAACATGGGTAAAACTGACAGTACTGTAAAACACTCAACATGACGTTCGGCTGAAAGGAAGTTTTCTAATCTTTTCACTTTTGCTAAATATCAGTAAAAAAAAATGAAGAAAAGTGGGATGAAAGATAGGCAGTAAGTCTATAAATGTGTTAAGATGGATTTTTAGTTGTCTTTCTTATTCAAACAATTGCGCCTATCTAGCAGTGGAAGGTGGATAGTGTTCAACGTGACGAATTAAAACATTGCCCATGAATTTAAATCGGGATGAATTATTGAACAGCAGTGCTCCTGCTTTTCTGTAATGTGCCAAAAGGCAAAACAAGGATGTTCATGAGATGAGAACAAAGAATGATTTTTGTCTCACAGTAAGTGTTTCTCGATCTGCTGTTAAAATGTTTCATTGTCCTGTTTAACACACTCTCCTTGGGTGTGGTGTTCATGTCTTCGCAGACGTATACTTAAGGTCTCAGTGACGTGGAGGCGTGTTGCTGCGCTCTATCGATTTTTAACTCTGCTTCAGGCAATGAAAGTCAGACTATGATTTACTTTAGGTGGACTTTGCCTCCAACTGTTCAGATTTCACCTGTTATTGATCAGCTCACATTTTTACCCCATGCAAGACAATATGATTACAGCTTAGTGTGATATCAGAGGTCTACGAATATGGTACAATATAGTTTGACACCTCATCAATCTATGACAGCGGATAAACCTGTTTGTCCCCCAAATTATTCAGACTGAACCTGGAGGGAAATTTCATTGCACTTGTGTATGGGAAATAAAGAAACTCTTAATTAGTTCATCAATATATGGCATACTAGACATAATTTTATAATTTTCCATTTTCCTTATGAAGGGAAAAGGTACCGTTCTCGCACACACCATATAATTGTTTGCATTAGTATAACACATTCATTTAACTATAGTTTAGGCAGACTTCACTCAGTGGCCTTGAACACAGTAAAGTGAATCACCTTATCGGCGCTCATGAGGGGGAAAAGGAAAAATGGTACCGTTTCTCGTAGGCACGTCTAACTGTTTGCATTACTCGAACACACGTAATATAATCCATCAGGGAATAGTATCATTTCTCATATTCACTGTAGGACTGCGCTACTCTAACACACATAATGTAAAATAAATAGCACACCATAGTTCAAAGAAATAGAATAGATACACAACGCCATCTTATCACAGAAGTCCAACATGGGCACCACGAGCAAGATTGACGCACCAACTCTGGCAATCAGTCCTCCCAACAAACGAACAAGGACAAAGACCAGCGCGCTTTGTCCTAAAACAAGTACAGCCAGCCCGGATAACAAAGTTGATAGCAGGCGCTTGTGACGTCAAGACCAGCGTCGGTCGCTGTGACAACAACATCCCATCCACGTACGAACCTAAATAGCCTGAAACCGGTCAGAGAGGGATGATCCCAAAGCAACGCCTGGACACACCTTCAGCCGGCCCACGGACTTAAAAAACACTGGACACTGAGATAAGACAGATTTGCTGCTCTGAAACATTTGCTATGTAGCCTTGCTTTGGATTCAGCATTGTTCCCTCCGTCGTCTGTTTTTGACCATTGTCGACGAATAAATTGTCAACTTGTTTTCGGTGAGTCTTCTTTAAACTTTTGAAACATAGAGTCAGTACAAAGGGTTAAAATAAGAAGAAAACGCGCGAAGTTCCGCCTTCCCGGTTGGCGCACGCAAGGCAGCATCGGCCGAGCGGCACTTGTTTTGGCTGTCGCTGTTTCCGTGCGGTTTGGCTGGGGAGGCGAATTTCAACACTTATTTACAACAGGTATTGTAAAGGGTGGGTGACAAATTTCCAAACGAATATATATAAAATATACAGTGTATCACAAAACCTCTCTCATTTCTGCAGATATATACAGTATATCTTTTCATGGGACAACACTAACAAAATGGCACTTTGACACAATGAAAAGTAGTCTGTGTGCAGCTTATATAATATAGTTAATTTATTTTCCCCTCAAAATAACTCAGAATATAGCAATTAATGTATACCCCTGGCAACAAAAGTGAGTACACCCCTTAGTGAAAGTTGTCAATATTAACATACAACATGTCAACTGTCAATATTTTGTGTGGCCACCACTATTATCCAGAACTGCCTTCACTCTCCTGGGAATGGAGTTGACCAGAGCTTCACAGATTGCCATTGGAATGGTCTTCCCCTCCTCCATGATGATGTTGCGGAGCTGCCAGATATTTGAGACTTTGCGCACCTCCACCTTCCGCTTAAGGATCCCCCAAAGATGTTCTATTGGGTTGAAGTCTGGAGTCATGCTTGGCCAGTCCATCACCTTTACCTTCAGCCTCTTCAGTAAAGCAGTGGTCATCTTGGAGGTGTGTTTGGGGTCATTGCCATGCTGGAACACTGCCCTGCAACCCAGTTTCTGGAGGGAGGGGATTGTGCTCTGCTGCAGTATTTCACAGTACATGTTGGAGTTCGTTCATGTTTCCCTCAGTGGAATGTAACTCTCCAACACCTGCAGCACTCATGCAGCCTCAGACCATGACATTCCCACCACCATGCTTGACTGTAGGCATGACACACTTATCTTTGTCCTCCTCACCTGGTCGCCGCCACACATGCTTGAGACCATCTGAACCAAACAAATTAATCTTCGTCTCATCAGACCATAGGACATGGTTTACAGTAATCCATGTGCTTTGTTGACATGTCTTCAGCAAACTGTTTGCGGGCTTTCTTGTGTACCATCTTTAGAAGAGGCATCCTCCTGGGGTGACAGCCATGCACACCAATTTGATGTAGAGTGCGGCATATGGTCTGAGCATTAACAGGCTGACCCCCCACCTCTTTAATCTCTGCAGCAATGCTGACAGCACTCCTGTGACGATCATTCAAAGAAAGCATTTGGATGTGACACTCAGCATGTGTGCTCAGCTTCATTGGACGAGCAACGCGAGGCCTGTTCTGAGTGGACCCTGCTCTTTTAAAACACTGGATGATCTTAGCCACTGTGCTGCAGCTCAGTTTCAGGGTGTTGGCAATCTTCTTGTAGCCTTGGCCATCTTCACGTAGCGCAACAATACGTCTTTTAAGATGCTTAGAGAGTTCTTTGCCATGTGGTGCCATGTTGGAACTTTCATTGACCAGTATGAGAAAGTGTGAGAGCTGCACTACAAATTTGAACACACACCTGCTCCCTATGCACACCAGGACCTAGTAACACTAACGAGTCTCGTGACATTTTGAAGGGAAAATGACAAGCAGTACTCAATTTGGACATTTAAGGATGTAGTTTCTAAGGGGGGTACTCACTTTTGTTGCCAGGGGTTTAGATATTAATAGCTATATTTTGAGTTATTTTGATGGCAAAATAAATTAACTCTATTATATAAGCTGCACACAGACTACTTTTCATGGTGTCAAAGTTTCATTTTGTCAGTGTTGTCCCATGAAAAGATATACTTAAATATCTGCAGAAATGCGAGGGGTGTACTCACTTTTGTGATACACAGTATATTTAATGAATTGTACTCATCTACTGTTTTGATTTCCATCTCTGGGGGAACCTGAAGCTATGGTATATGAGGTGACGATAGAAGACATAAATCATGTCAAGGAACACATCACCAATGTCATTACATTTTAGCAGTATTGAGTACAGTATTGTTAGTGTACCAGTAACCGTTCTAAGTTTACAGTAAAAAAAATAGTATTTTGTTTTTGAAAGAAAATGGTTATCATATAGTAGTACTTGTAATTTAGAATGTGGACGTCATTTAAACTACACAAATTTCACCAAAATATAACGATAAAGGAAAGTGTGTACCATAGTTTTTTTGAAGATGCACAAATACCGATACCAGTATCGGCAGGGCAGCCGATCCGGCCCGAAATGGTGGTATCGGTATCGGCGAGTACCAACAGAGCAGGCACCGATACCATTTACTGGTCCAGTATTATAACACTTGACCACAGCCTTGTTATCTCCTGACGCTCACTACACTCTCTGTAGTGTGATGACACGTGATCACTTAGCATGCCAAGCAGCTATCGCAACTGGCCAGCTCCAGACCAATGAGAGCTGGTCAATAGCAGCTGTTAACCAATGTCGGGGCAGCTTTTTATATGTAGGAAAAAAAACTACGAGAGGAAAACGTCTGGAAATATTTCATTTTATAATCTCCATCGAGTACAATGGCTGCATGCAAGATTTGCGGCCTGAAAGTTTTGAGAGGTGGAGTTGAATCAGCCAGTTTCAATACCTCGAACCTAATAAAACATTTGAAGACGAAACGTGAATGAACACAAAGAGTTTGAGGCTACAACAGCAGCAACTGCTACCAAGAGAAAGGGAGCTGGACCGGAGCAAGAAACCCTGGTCAGCTCACTTGGTCTACTTTACTTTTATCGTCTTTTACTGAAAGAAATGCAGCAGTAATTTGACACCTGTTTCAAAAAAATGGGTTGCCATCTTTCAGAAATAGAAATAAGGGACGCCCCTTAAGCACCCCCATAGAATAAGGGACGAAAAAAAAGGGACATCACCAAAACTCCAAAAATGTATAGAAATGTATCTTATTTATATATATTTCGTATTGGTTCAATACAGAACGAAACTTTTAATTCCCAATTCGGAATTAGATCTTTTTTCAAAGGGCGGGTGGCAAGTCTATTCAAAAGTGCTGTAGAAGTAAGCTAAGCTAAGCGGCTAAGTGTGTGTTGCTGCTGGTGCACAGAGAGGGAGGCAAATAGAGAGACAGGATGCTGTGATCAATTATTATTATTACTTATAATTTCATGAAAGGTGTACTGTTTGGCCTTCAAGAGCCAAAACCCAGGGTTTAAAAAGGTTTATTCATTATTCATTCATTGTATTTTTACTTTCTTACTGTTGGGCTAGTATTGTCCATGTTTTAATTTTACGAATTTTGCATTATTTTGGCCTTTGAGAGCCAAATGTTTATTTAACTATTTTCACCCATAGCAGGTATGCAATAAAAAGTTCTACTGGATTCACTTTGTTTATATATATAAATTTCAAACAAAGTGGTTTCGGTATGGTATCGGCTGATACCGCACAGCCAGGTATCGGTATCAGGGCCAAAAAATGGTATCGGTACAACACTAATTTTTATACATCTTGACGAAGAGTTGTGATGAACAGAAATATTGGCGAACTTTAAACAAAGTGTCCGCCACTTAGTCGACCAGTGTAAAAACAAGGCAAATTATGGTGAGTTCCCCTGTGCATTTGTTTGTGTACTATTTTGTAAGTAAAAAAAAATCGAAAATGAGGCAAATAATAGAATTTCTCTACATGTTTGTATACAGTCACTTTCATGCACGAGTGAAAGCAGCCGCGGCTTATGCAGACACATACCTAAATATAAAGTACATTATAATGTATACTGTACATAAATATCATAAAACATCAAACATTAATTTCTTTCCTATTTATAGAAACGTATTGCCCACCCTGTATTAACAGAGAAAAAGCCAGCGGTTAGCTCATCTGTCTTACAGTTCTGAGTTTAGGGTTCAGAACCCTGTGCTTGCGAGGGTTTTCTTTGGGTACACTAATTCCCTTACAAAAACCTTGAGTCTGAAATAGTCTTCTAAATAATATTGTTCACATATTTATATTGTGGAGCAAAAGTTTACAGAAAGTCATATGGACATCCCTGGAACTGTATCGGTAAATTCATGGAACAAACAAATCTTGTGAATTTTCATTCATAGCTCCGCTAAATAACAAGTAAAAGAAAGTACTGAAAGATTAGAGTAGAAAGAAATTAAACAGATTACAGATAAAAAATTATCAACATTAAAGTATATTTTATGTTTATTCTGAAATTTCACCTGTTAAGTTTGATATCCCTAATATCATTATCTTTGCCCACCTGAGTATTTCCTTGGAGTGGCCAGTGTTGGTGTTCTTCTTGTCAGGTGTGCCGAAGCAGCTGGATTTCATTAGGGTGTGAGGCCCCCTATCCAAGATCATGGTGGAGGTCGCCGTGGCAATTACGGCAACTGCATCACGCACCCTTGCCTCAATGTTATAATCCCACTCGTCGTATGACACAGAGATCAGCCCTGCGTGGGGGAAATTACATATAGTTAAAGAAAGTGTTAAGGATGAATTAAAGGGAGAAAAAAAAATATATAAATGAAGCGGCTCTATTTATTTTACTGTCCCATAAGGGAAATTCATTTCCACAGTCAGTCATCACTAATATATTAATACTTTCACCATATATTAATACTTTAAACAGAGAATCTTGTATAAGCTGTGATCCTAAACACATTTCAAATTCACAAGTAATGACTGTTGCCTTTACAACCTACTAGTATATGAACCACTGCATGTGGCTTAGACTCTCCATAACCTTAGCCAAAAATCACAGACTAAAATTAGATTAGAGATATAACACTTCAGCACCCCTGCATTATTATGTTCCTATTAGCCATTGCTTTAGTGTCATCTTGTAATTTTGGATATTAGAGAAAGAGAACAAACGTTTCAAAAGCAATGAATTTCTGATAAAGCTAACGATAGATTCCGTGCAATTAAAATAATTACAAGATAAACAAACCGCCACGGTTCACTGTAATTTGCATTTACATAGATTAAAAAAACACAGCAAAAAAAGGGAACAGTTATATTATTAACCCATCTGACTGGATAGATGCAACAAATTGAACTTGAAGAACCCGCAGAACCCACAGACAATGTAGCTTGGGTCCCTGGCCATTTCAATTTAGGTCGGGGAAGAGGAATAGTCACACGAAATTAATGAAAAACGGTTTCTTACAATAAATCGCACCAAAGCATTAACATATTAATATTAGTATGCTAATATGTATATTTAGATGGAGATCTTTTTTTATTGCTGCGCACTGGTGGTGACAGTTGTTCAGCCCTTTGTTCATCTGGTTATGCTTGGGTATCCAAGCATGAAGAACCACTGATGTCTGCATGCATTTCTCTCACCCATAAACAAGAGTATTTTGAGGGTTATGGTCCTCGGGTGGGTTTGCAATATTTTCATGTTTCAAATTCAGTTAACAGATGCATTTGGTGCCAGAACTGACTTCACAGCAGTCAACTGCCACTGGTCATTCCATGTTTTGCCAATCAATAAAATTATTCATAATGTCAAATCCTCCTACAACTCAATTTATAATACCATACTTTTCGGACTATAAGTCGCAGTTTTTTTTTTTTTTTTCATAGTTTGGCTCGGGGTGCGACTTATACTCTGGATTGACTTATGTGTGAAAATATTAACACATTATTATATCATTTCACATGTTATTTTGGTGCTTTGGAGTGACATTGATGGTTTGGTAAACTTGTTAGCATGTTCTTCATGCTATAGTTATCTGAATAACTCTTTATAGCTATGTTACGTTAACGTCACGTTCGCATTTCGTTGTCCATGCATCATATAACGTTATCACTGTGCACTTATTCAGCATTTTGTTCTCTATTGTGTTTTTATTCTAAATTGCCTTTTAAGAAGTTCTATATGTTGGATTTTATAGAGTAAATTTCCCCCCAAAATGTGACTTATATTCCGGTGCAACGTCTATGTTTTTTTTTTTCTCTTCATTGCGCATTTTTGGGCTGGTGCGACTTATACTCAGGTGTGACTTACTTGAAGATATTGTATATTTATATTGGTAATAAACAGAAGGCTGATATTTTGTGGGTTATTACTTCTTTATTAATGTATTCAACTTCACATTTGGACATTTGTCATCATCAATGGCACGCCAAGAATTAACTGAGTTTAACTGTTCAATGCAAAAGTGATGCAATTGTACAAATCAGAACGGCCGATGATTGGCCAGCAGTGGTTTGAATCACTGTCAGAGGTGGGTAGAGTAGCCAAAAATTCTATCTATATGAACTGTTGTTATAATGATACTGTACAATAACTCATTACAGAAATAAAAATAAAAATGATTAAAAAATAATAATAATCACTGAATTCCGGCGAGAGAGAAAAAAAAAAGACAGAAATGAAGCATTATTCGTCCAAAGAGCATGAGTGCCCTCTAGTGGAGAAAAAAGTTCCTAGTTTGAATTGTGAATAGTTCCTTCATTGTTACGGTTATGAAATTAAACGGATCATATCTCTGGTTTTCTGTGGTCAATCAGTGCCAAATAAAAACAGAGAGAGCGGTTTAAATCCTCGCTTCCGTCTCATGTTGAGAGCGGCACTTGATGTCAAATACTTTAATTTTTACAGTGCTTTTAAGACTTTTTAAGACTATTGAACAGGCTGGCGTGATCAAGCTTACGTCAGATTGGTGTAATGGAGTCATGTGATCATTGTTGCGAGTTCTCATTGGTAAATTAGGTAGAGCTACTCTTGGCATAGCTGGCAAAAAAAATAAATAAATAAATAAATCTAATACCGGTACATAGAATAAAGAGGAAAAATGGAACTACTCTTGTGTAGCCCAAAGTAGCGGAGCAAGAATAGCGTTTTTTCTTCACAAATCTACTCAACTAAAAGTAAATAGTATGGCTTAGTAAAACTACTCTTTGAAGTACATTTTCCTCAAAAAGTTACTCAAGTAAATGTAACCAAGTACATTTATTATGTTATTACCCACCTCTGATCACTTTAATTGTATCAGGGTGGCATGCTAGAAATCCAGGCTAACCACTTTGCTTTTGAGAATAAAAGCACTTCAATCATATTTATTGATGGGCTGAGGAATTTAGGAAATGTGTAATGAATAGAGAACACCTGTGAGTGTGGCCTACAGCAGAGTTAAAAGCACCCCCATAGAATGTAAATTAATGACATATTAACATTGGAGAAAACATCAGTACACCTTTTTTGCATCTTGGATTCTCTTTTTAATGTTTGTGTTTGGCCAAAGACACATTAACATTATTGTAGAGTCACAGCTGACTTCAAATGAGACTTAATTGCCTTTATCATATTAATTTTATTCAGCTACGTCAGTGAGATGGTTTTAGGTATGTCATCATAAAGTGTCTCGATACTCTCTAGCAATTTGTTGCCCTGTAGGGGTTACAAAATATAAGACAACCATAAATAAAGATGAGAGTTGAGATAAATTTTTCAACTTCATAGTACTGTATTTTGGACTTAGTCACTTCGGAGTATAACTCGCACAAGCACAAAAATGCATAATGACGAAGAAAAAAACATTTCTAAGTTGCACCGAAATATGTCACATTTTTAGGTTAATTTTTAAAAATAAAATCCAACCCCAAGAACATAGTATATTTCATTTTGGGGGCAACTTAATATAATGTGGCAAGAGATGTTAAGGAAAAAGTATGGCGACACCAACTTTTTACTTTCACTGGCTGCTCACTTTTTACTTTCACCTGAGTCTCAAACACCGCACAACTCAAAGAAACAGCTCGATATACTAAACGCAGCACACAGACTACTTACAGTAACTGTGTCCTAACAAGTTACCTGTCAACCTTGGCGGGCAGAACAGACATATAAGAACAATCTCATGCCTCCCAGAATGCATTGTGGCACTTGGGATATGAGTAACATTTAAAGTTCATGTTCTGTACTAAATATTTCTTTAGTTTTTGTTCCAGTTGTTTTATTACTTGCTAGCTAGTAATCAGAGGTGGGTGGAGTAGCCAAAAATTTTACTCAAGTATGAGTAACATTACTTCAAAATAATATTACTCAAGTAAAAGTAGTCATTCAAAAAATGTGCTGTAGTACAGGTTAAAAAAAAAAAAGCATTTGGTGAAAAGAAGAAAGTAATGAGTAACATTGTGAGTAACTGCTCATGATATTTGAATTTTTAATTTTTTTTTAAACAAGGGAATTTTTTTCCCAGCATAAAGCTATCTATATGAACTGGTTTTATTATACTGTTCTATAACCTATTACATAACCACATTAAGCCAAAGAAACTAAAAAAAAAAAAAAAAAAAAAAAAGAAATTTGAATTCCGACAAGAAGAAAAAAAATTACATAAATGAAGTATAATTTGTCTAAAGAGCATGAGTGCTCTCTAGTGGAGAAAACATTTCCTATTATGAAATCAAAAGGATCATATTTCTGGTTTTCAGCGGTCAATCGGTGCCAAATAAAACTGGCAGAGAGTTTAAAATCTGCGCTATCGAGTCATGTTGACAGCAGCTAGTGCTCTATATTTATTTTTTCACGATGCTGTAAAGAAACCACGTGATTGAACGGGTCGGAGTGATCACAGAACGGCACGCTTGAGTCTGATTGGTGTAATGGAGTCATGTGATTGTTACAACATCTCATTGGTGAAACTATTAGAGCCTTTTTGGCATCATCTCTGGAAAAAAAAAAGAAGTAAAATCTTATATGTAGAATAAAGAACAAAAATGTAACAACTAGTGTAGCCCAAAGTAAAGGAGTAAGAGTAGCGTTTCTTCTTCACAAATCTACTCAGGTAAAAAGTATAGCTTAGTAAAACTACTCTTAGAAGTACATTTTTCTCAAAAAGTTACATTTACTCCGTTAAATTTACTTCAGTAACGTGTTACTACCCACCTCAGCTAGTAATGCTATTTAGTTTGTTGTTATATCTTCAGTTTTATCTGTCATTGATGTAAGCCTGTTCTTCTGCTTACAATATTAGAGTGCATATTGTCCGTCAGTGTTTTGTGAGCACCACGATATGGTCGAACAAACATGTCACTTTAATCAGGTTGTCCCTTTAATAATTCCTCAGATACTGTAAGTTGCTCAGGAGTATTAGTCTCACTCTTGGCTAAACTATGAAAAAAACCTGCTACTTATAGTCCGAAAAATACACCGATTAATTTTGACCGGGAGAGGCCGGTCAAATGGATTGAACGTCTAGCACTGCCAGTGGCAGCCAATGACTTAAATGAGAGCCCTATAAAGGATTTAGTGTATGCGTACCTATAGGGAAAACAGAGGGTACATGGTCTGCATCTCCGGCCACCAACGAGGGCACGATCCATGTGAAGCCGTAACCAGTGAGCCCCACAGAATGGGCCACCTCGAAGATAGTGCTGGCCTCCTCTTTTGTGCAGTACAGCAGGATGACCGGACTCTGCAGTTTCTTCAGCTGGTTCTGGATTTTGGAGTCACCGTCATCTACTGACATGTCCAGCAGGAGGACTTCCTCCAGCTCCCAGCCCACAAAACTATTGTCGATGGTACTGCGGACCTTGAAGAATATGAGAGATTAACAAACATTATGCAAATCCTAATCTCTGCAAAACATGGGTTTTGATCTCGTCTAAAACAGATTTCATTATTGTACTGTACTTTGAGCTATCACAAACTACTGTAACTAATTTCATTGAATTGCAGTTATCGATTGGTCAGGGGTTCCCCATGAACCAGAATATGGCTCGGTAGTAGGCTGAACAAAGTCAAAAGCGTTCTACTCTCGAGATTATTACCCAGTGAGAGCCATGCTTTATAAAAATGGAATCTCTGATGATCTATAATTCAGATATTTTAAATTGGATGAATCTGGAAAACGTTACAGAAGTGTTTCTACAGGCCGCGATAGCCATCAATCCATGGTAAAACTGATTGTCAATAAATGGCAAAATTCAGCACCTTTGCAACTCTCCCTAGGAGTCACAGACCTCTCAAAATAATCCCAAGAGCTAAAAACAAAATGTACAGATCACCTGTAGTACACTAAAGGTTGACGGGGGATATTTAGCTAACTTGTCGAAAGGTTTACTGATTTCTTCCTGAAATGCCGACACATCAGCACTTCCACATTTAGACAAGCTGGCAAGTGGGGTGCCTTCTTTATGTTGCACTCAAACCCTTTCACAGTAAACTGCTGCTTGTGTAAACCATGCAAGAAGATGTTATCTTATCTTCAGTAGGTGTTGATCGTAAAAATATCAGTTTTAAACTTGCCGGATGGATTTGCAAGATTGCATACACTGTTGGCCAAAAGTATTGGCACCCTTGCAATTTTGTCAGATAATGCTCAATTTCTCCCAGAAAATGACTGTAATTACAAATGCTAATACAGTGGTACCTCTACATATGAAGTTAATTCGTTCCAGGACCTTGTTTGTAAGCCGAAATGGTCGTATGTCGAGCAGGATTTTCCCGTAGGAATACATTATAATTCCATTAATTCGTTCCACAGCCCAAAAACCTCCACTGAATCCTTAATAAATACTGCTGGTACTATTACAAATGGCAATTACATAGCAAAACAAACAAGTTATGAATAAAAATCAGAATGATATAATAATAATAATCATCAGTGTTGTTGTTATCTGATTACTTTCTTCAGTAACGAGTAATCTAACGTGTTTATTTTTCCAAGCCAGTAATCCGATTAAAGTTAAATTCCCTAGTGCCTGTGCATTACTATTTTGTTTTTGCCTCAAAATGTATGTAGAATGAAGAATACTGTAGTCATGTACGAAGAGCATTTCGCATCGGGGGGGGGGGGTCACGTGTATTACGGTGCTGTCTGAGGCTGAGCGCTGTCTTGCACGGCGGTCAACAACATAGCATTCTGACGAGGCAGTGAGGCTAACAGTGAAAGGCAGGATATATATACAGCAAATGGATGCCTTTGCTTACTGGAAATACAGCCATTACTTCACATTTCTGTCCAGTAAAGATGACGAAAATATCTCCGTGCATTGCAAACTTTATGCTGGCTGAAAATGACTGTCAGTCGCTAAATCAACAAAGAAGTACTTGGAATTACAGTACAAGGCGACAAAACTCGAAACGGCCTACAGGTAACAAGACAGCCAGCAATTCTACAGTTTGTAACCACCCTTTATGCACATTTTATTGTCAGTGTTTGTAACCATAGGCGGAGTTTTACTTTTGTGGGGCTGGGGGTAAAGCATGTTGATGACGAACAAAAGTCAAAAGTTTGAACACACCTAAACATGTTTACGTTTTATATATTTTCACTACTATCGTAAATCCTCTCTGAATACATCAAAACTATGAACGAACATGTGGAATGGCCAAAAAAGTGAAATAACTGAAAACAGGTTTTATATTCTAAATTCTTCAAAGTATCCACCTTTGAGGTGTTGCCAAACTTTTGGCCAATACTGTACATATACAGTACATATATATAAAACTGTTCAAGCTCAGTTGTTGTTGGTTGTGTTTGAAAGCTTAGGTTTACAGAAATTCTAAATATCCATCTTACCTCAACAGGTGCAGTTTTTAGCAAAGCAAAAGCAAGTGTCTTAGGTGCTAGTCAAATGATCTGCTCGAAAAATGATTTTGACCCATTATGAAATACGTTGTAGGATTCTTATTCATTTCATTAATTTTTGTTGTTTGTTTTATTGCTTTAAAACTTTTATAGACAATATTTTAACAGCTAGCTAATTTTTTACATTAGGCTTTATCTTGGAGTTAGCGGGGGTTTATCTAGTCGACGGAGTTGATTTGAACAAATTCCATGCAGTGTTTCAGTTATTTGTTAGTTTCAGGGCTCCGGGGTGGCTAAGCTAGCGCGAGTCAATGGTGGTTGAAATCATCTCCATCGACTAATTAAACCCCCGCTAACTCAAAGATTAAGCCTTATGTGAAAAATTCAATTACATGTGATGACATTTTTTTGTTGTCATTTTTATGTTGAGGCAGCAAAAGGAGAAAAATTGGTAAAAAGCAACTGATAAGTTACTTTTAAAGTAACTTAGTTACTTTGATAATAAAGTAATCGGGAAAGTAACTAGATTACTTTTTTGAGGTGTAATGAGTAACCAGTAATTAAATTACTTTTTAAAGTAATCTGTGACAACACTGATAATAATAATAATAATTAATAATGATTCCTGTAAATAATGTCGCCAGTCCCCCAGGCCATGAGTCCACAACCGGAATGGCGATGCAACCTACTACGAAGCTGCCCAACCTTGAGATGAATGTTCGTCGGGAGTCAGCAAGGAATGAAAACTGCGACGAGGATTAAGTCGACAAAAGGAGGGTGGCGGACACGGCCTACCATCGGTCCTCAGCTATCCCCTATCCTCTGGATCGAATCAACGGAATAAACTAATTACTGAATTATGAACTAATCTACTGGATCTAATCATCATAACGAGCACATTGCCACGATCGACAATGGACTATTGGGAAAATAAACAATCAGATGGGATGGTTATTACAAAAAAAAAAAAAAACAACAACTTGTAATCACTATAAAATCTGAATGTCAATATTGATATTCGATATTTTCTGCGTCCTATATGGTATACTGGGGACGGGTTTCAATAAGCTTCGACTTCTCCCGTCAGCCCTTTTCTTTTCGGATTGAATTAATTGTTAACACATATAAATGCTGTATGTTTGGATTTGTCATGCCTGAAGGGAAAATAAAATAAATAAATAAATAAGTAAATAAATAAATAAATAAATCGGATTCTAATGTGGCGGACAGTTTTTGCTGTACCTGAAAGCACCGCGGGCTGATGTCACAGTGAGATAGGTTGGTGCGATAGAGATAATACTTTCGTTTCTTGAGAGCACAGCCAACTGCGGAGGACAATGGGCGTTTTGTGTTGGATAAGTTCTTAAATAAATGATAAAAAAGTGACAAAGCTGGCGATGTCCTTGGCGATGTTACCACAATAATAATTGTCACCTTAACTTATAAAGACTAGCGAACGGTGGTAGGAAGAGGACCGTGGAGCTGTATTGTTGAGGCAGTTCACGGATGCGCACCCCACGCTCATATTTTTCTTTAATTTGCATCTTCATTTCAAAGGTAAGCATCACTTTTTTCCTTGTTTCACGAACTGAACCAACTTATTTTAAACCTGTGTTGTTTCTCACACAAGAAAATCCGCCGTGCGTTCGTTTGCGGTGCAGTCATGTTGTCGTATTTCGAACATGTCATCGGATGTAGAAACAAACGGCGACTCAAATTTTACGTTGGATGTCGAAAATATCGTGTTTCGAAGCGATCGTATGTCGAGGTACCACTGTATCTTCATTTATTTTGCTTGAAATGAAAACGAAAACAAAAGAGAATGGGAAAAATCCTTTTACACAAAACTCCCAAAATGGGTCGGACAAAAGTATTGGCACCCTTTGATAAAACATGTGATTCTTCTCTAATTTGTATAATTAACAGCACTTGTTACTTACTGTACCTGTGGCACATAACAGGCAATAACTAAATCACACTTGCAGCCAGTTAAAATGGATTAAAGTTGACTCAACCTGTGTCCTTGTGTGTATCACATTGAGCATGGAGAAAAGAAAGATGACCAAAGAACTGTCTGAGGACTTGAGAAGCAAAATTGTAAGGATGTATGGGCACTCTCAAGGCTACAGGTCCACCTCCAATGACCTGAAAGTTCCTGTGTCCAACGTGCGCAGTGTCATCAATAAGTGTAAAGCCCATGGCACTGTGGCTAACCTCCCTAAATGTGGACGGAAAGGAAAAATTGACGAGAGATTTCAATGAAAAATTGTGCTGATGGTGGATAAAGAACCTCGACTAACATCCAAACAAGTTCAAGCTCTCCTGCAGTCCAAGGGTCCAACAGTGTCAACTCATACTATCCGTTGGCGTCTGAATGAAAAGGGACTCGATGGTAGGATACCCAGGAAGACCTCACTTCTGACCCAGAGACATAAAAAAGCCAGGCTGGAGTTTGCCAAAACTTACCCGAGAAAGCCAAAAACGTTTTGGAAGAATGTTCTTTGGTCAAATGAGACAAAAGTAGAGGTTTTTGAGAAAAGCCATCAACAAGAGTTTACAGTAAAAAAAAAAAAAAAAAAAAAAAGGCCTTCAAAGAAAAGAACACGGTCCCCAGTCAAACATGGCAGAGGTTCCCTGATGTTTTGGGGTTGCTTTGCTGCCTCTGGCACTGGACTGCTTGACCGGGTGCATGGCATAATGAAGTCTGAAGACTACCAACACATTTTGCAGCATAATGTAGGGCCCAGTGTGAGAAAGCTGGGTCTCCCTCAGAGGTCATGGGTCTTCCAGCAGGACAATGACCCAAAACACACTTCAAAAAGCACTAGAAAATGGTTTGAGAGAAAGCAGTGAAAAATTCTAAAGTGGCCAGCAATGAGTCCTGACCTGAATCCAATAGAACACCTGTGGAGAGATCTGAAAATGGCAGTTTGGAGAAGGCACCCTTCAAATGTCAGAGACCTGGAACAGTTGGCCAAAGAAGAATTATCTAAAATTCCAGCAGAGCATTGTAAGAAACTCATTGATGGATACCGGAAGCAGTTGTTTGCAGTTATTTTTTCTAAAGGTTGTGCTACCAAGTATTAAGCTGAGGGTGCCAATACTTTTGTCTGACCCATTTTTGGAGTTTTGTGTAAAATGATTATAATATATATATGTTTTTATATTCTCTTCTGTGTTTTTCATTGTAAGCAAAATAAATGACGATATTATTATATTATTGTTATATTAGTACCAAAGCATTTTTAATTGCAATCATTTTCTGGGAGAAATAGAGCATTATCTGACAGAATTGCAGATGTACCAATACTTTTGGCCAGCAGTGTATGTGCATTCTTATCAATCCATCTAAAAGCAAAGGTATAATCCAATTTGCTTGAATTTGTTCATTTCATTGGAGACCACAGTAAACATCCAACAGTGGCGTCATGGTGGATTAAATTTGCAGTAATTTTATTTGAAAAGATAATGAAAGTCATATTTAGTGGCAAATAGAATTTCCTTAGGTTTTGTAGTGAAAAGAACGCAAAACTCATAAGATCTTTTCATCTAAATCTATTTCCTGTAGTTAGGGAAGCTTTTGTAGTATTATTCTAGTTGCTTACAGTTTGGGGCGTCAGAGTCGAAGAAATCTCTCTTATTTAACATTGAAGGTTCTAACAGAAAATTCAGAAGGACAGAAGGATTCATCAAGTTGCTGACTGTATGTACAGAGGCACATTTTTCTTTTCAAGCTAATTGTCAGTGTAACATTTTCTCTTGTGGAAGTATCAAATTCCTGGCTGGTTTTCCGCTTTACTCAGGGTCTCATTGCAAGTCTTTGCTCAGGCCGGGAGATAAGGAGCCTGCACCCTCAGTGAGCAGCTGCTGTTAGAAGAAAAAAATGTTCTGCTGGTGTACTTTTTCCATTAAAGCAATCAAAAAAATGGAACATGTAGTCCATTTACATCTGTCTGTCAACCTTATCTTTTTTAAAAGCTTGAAATTATGGTTTGAACCCAGACAAGCAGGTCCTTCGCTTTGGCTGCATTTGTAGGAAACCGCTTCATCATATCAACTGAGGAATATTACAAAATGTGGAAAAAAATGAGGAAAGAGCACACACATTTACACACATCAGCAGTTTCTGCAACTGAGGGGAAACACATTAAGTGAAAAAGCACTCCTGTAATGTGCGCCAAAGCGACAGATAATAACAGCTAAGTGAATCTCTTAGTTCAAAAGTAAATGGTCTTTCTATGAAATAACATTCCTCACTGACCTCAACTTGTCATGAACTGATGTTCATTTCAAAAGGCAGTATATCCACTGTGATGACAATATAGCAGACAAGTGGCATTTACAGTATCTACCGACTGCTTTATTGCCAAATCCTTCAAATAACCACAGCACATACTATTTAAAATGTGCACTAGTGTGCTTCTGGTGAATCACCTTATTGACAAAGTCCTGGTAGCCCGGGTAGTATGTAGTGACGATGGAGAAGATGTACCAGTCATACTCCTGCATTATATTCAACATGACCGAGGCCTGCTGCTCAATCGACGGGCCGAACTGGAAGAACATGGAGTTGTCGTCCTGGAAACGGGAGACAGAGAGCCAATTAGCCAACAAAGTCAAACAGCGTGACAGGGAAAGTAGAAGTCAGATAATTATGACACATGCACAGCGACTCTACGCTGCAGAAACACATGTAAGTACTACTATTTTATAGTGAAGATATCAAAGTGTATTTGACTTCATTTATATAAAGAATGATGCCGCAATTCAGTATTTCCCAATGATTTTTTTAAGTCAAAGGTAGGTTTTACTTTATCATAAACATATATACAGTATGCTGCAACTATCTGGTATCAATTTTCTCAATAATGTAAAAATCTGGGCCTGTTAAACTGAACACAATGTTGATATACATTGATCCCTCGCTACTTCGCGGCTCAACTTTCGTGCTCTCAGTGCAACGTGGATTTTTATGTTTATTTACATTTACGTATGTATGTACACACACGCGTCATGAGTGAGAGAATGAATGTACAGTACGTATTATTTATAGTAGTATGAAAGTATCTGAACCTTTTAGAATTTCTGCATAAAATCACCATCAAAGGTTATTTTATCTTTGTCAAAATCACACAGATGAAAAAAACAGTGTCTGCTTTAACTAAAACTACCCAAACATTTATAGGTTTTCATATTTTAATGAGGACAGCATGCAAACAACAACAGAACGAGGAAAAATAAGTAAACCGTCTGCCTAAGGAGACTTCAACAGCAATTGAAACCAGTTTTTACCAAACAATTTAACCCTATATTGCCAAATGTATCACATTTGATACACCTAAAATTTCATGATTTTGAGACTAATTCAAAATTTTGACATTTCTTATTGAAAAAACAGTGATGGATGCAAGTCAACACATGCATCTGCAAGTTCCATAAGAAAAACAAACAGGATTTAGCTAGGGTTATAGATATCTGAGCGCTTATTACACATATTCATTTTGACTTTTCTTTTTACAAATTTGAAAAAAAGGTTTCATTAGGACCTTATTTTTCAAATTTTGGGATTCTCTGATAATTGCTTCATATTGCTGGCATAAAAAGTAAAGTGTGTGCCCAATCACTGATGAGTGGTTTAAAGCTGCCCTGACCACTATAAAACACACACCAAGTAAGAATTGTCTTGATGAAAAGCTTTGTCTGATGTGCATCACGGCTTGGTCAAAAGAGCTGTCTGAAGATCTGCGATTAAGGATTGTTGATTTGTATAAAGCTGGGAAAGGATACAAAACCATCTCTAAAAGTCTGGATGTTCATCAATCGACAATCTGAGAAGTTGTCTACAAATGGAGGGATTTTGTTGCACTGTTGCTTCTCTCCCAAGGAGTGGCCGTCCACCAACAATGACGCCAAGAGCAGAATACTGTCTGCTAAAGACTTAAAGAAATCACTGGCACAGTTCAATATCTCTGTGCACACATCAATTATATGTAGAACTATGACCAAGAATGGTGTTTATGGGAGGACTCCACGGAGGAAGCCACTGCTGTCTAAAAAAAAACATTGTTGCTCGTTTAATCTTCGCAAAAAGGCACTTGGACACTCTACAGCATTTCATCCCCACCGTAAAGCATGGTGGACACAGCATCATGATTCGGGGCTGTTTGGCTACCTCAGGGCCTTGACAACTTGCAATCATTACTGGAAGAATGAATTCAAAAGTTTATCAGGAGGGTTTGCAGGAAAACCTGAGGCCGTCTGTCTGACAGTTGAAGCTAAAAAAATGGATGGATGCTGCAAGAAGACAATGATCCAAAACAAAGAAGTGAATCAACTGTTCAACATTCTGTAGTGGCCAGGTCAAAGTCCAGACTTGAATCCTATTGAGATGCTGTGGCATGACCTAAAGACGAGCGATACATACCAGACATCCCAGGAATCAGACTGAACTACAGCAGTTTTGTAGAGAGGAATGGGCCAAGATTAGTCCTGATCAATGTGCCAGACTGATCTGCAGCTACAGGAAGCGTCTGGTTGAAGTTATTGCTGCCAAAGGAGGGCCCACAAAATATTAAATGTGAAGGTTCACATACTTATTTTTCTCCCTTTGTTTGCATACTATCCTCATCAAAATATGAAAACCTATAAATGTTTGGGTGGTTTTAGTTAAAGCAGACACTGTTTTTTCATCTGTGAGATTTTGATAAAGATCAGATAACATTTGATGGTGATTTTATGCAGATGTGTAAGAAATTCCAAAAGTTTCAGATACTTTTTCATACCACTGTATATTAAAGATGTGACCAAAAATTTGTCGCCGAAAACTTTCAGCTGAAAATAGCTACAATTGCATTTTTGCTTTTCGGATAAAAGGTCGAAAGTTTAACACCGAGAAGTGTGAAGAACCTTAGTCTTCTTGTGATTACGTCATCAAAACAAATACGTAACACTACTGGCTCACAACCAATGTGTCCGCGGTTTGGAAGTATTTTGAGGTATCAAACAAATATAGAAATTAATAAACGATGGAAAATAGAATAAATTTGCTTCATCGCTTCAACACGCTTCTGAAGTTGCTTTCCATGGATGTGCCGCGTCAAATTCAGTACAATGCATTTGAGCCCGTGCGTGATTATTTTGTAGTTTATTTGTATAATGTTCACTTCATTAAAATAGTATTTAAATGTATACATGTACATTTGCTGTGATTTAGTACAATACGTTTATAGCACGACCACTTTGTATTTTTGTCACTTTTTTTCGTGACTTCCACACCCCCTATGACGGTCGCTGTTTAATCTGGTAGGGAGCGATTTAGCTCGGGTTGGTCGCCGCTGGGACTCGGCCCACTCTCTTGGCTCTCGATCGATTCCACTTTTTGCACATGAAAACACCAAGTCATATTTTAAGGAGTAGGAGATATTATAATAGCCTTGTAAAGAGCTTTACTAGTTTCGGCTAGAACGTGATAGTTTTTTGTTGTTGTGAACAACAGTTCCACACAGACGTACATTGAGATCGAGATCTCATTTAGCCTAGCAATGGGAGGTGTAAGACCCTTTTTTCGAGTGTCCAAAATTTGCGGCGATGTGCGTGTCTGGCGTGTACCCTGGTGGTTTTAAGGGGGGGGAGAACAGGGGCACTGGCCCCCTCTCTAATTTGAATTACCCCTGTTCCATTTAATTAGTAATTGATAAATAATAAAAAATATATATTAGGGCTGTCAAAATATCGCGTTAACGGGCGGTAATTAATTTTTTAATTAATCACGTTAAAATATTAGACGCAATTAACGCACATGCCCCGCTCAAACATTAAAATGACAGCACAGTGAAATGTGTACTTGTTGTGTTTTTCGGAGTTTTGTCGCCCTCTGCTGGCGCTTGGGTGCGACTGATTTTATAGGCTTAAGCACCCATGAGCATTGTGTAAGTAATTATTGGCATCAACAATGGCGGGCTACTAGTTTATTTTTTGATTGAAAATTTTACCAATTTTATTAAAACGAAAACATTAAGAGGGGTTTTAATATAAAATTTCTATAACTTGTACTAACATTTATCTTTCTATCCATGGATCGCTTTAACAGAATGTTGATAATGTTAATGCCATCTTGTTGATTTATTGTTATAATAAACAAATACAGTCCCTATGTACCGTATGTTGAATGTATATATCCATCTTGTGTCTTATCTTTCCATTCCAACAATAATTTACAGAAAAATATGGCATATTTTATAGATGGTTTGAATTGCGATTAATTGTGATTAATTATTGTGATTAATTACGATTAATTTATTTTTAAGCTGTAATTAACTTGATTAAAATTTTTAATTGTTTGACACCCCTTATATATATTTTTAAATGAAATGTAAAAAAATAATTATGTGCATGTGTATTTTTCGGCCTTTCGGTTTTCGGTTTTTCAGCCAAGTGTTTCCAATATTTGGTTTTCGGTTTCGGCCAAGAATTTTGCTTTTGTTACATCCCTAATTTATACCATTTATACAATATTTTGTGTATGTTTTTTTTTTTTGTTAATATTTTATTTACGTTTCAAACTATTCATTACTGTTCTCGCTGTGTTTCACTTTACGCGGTCGGTTGTGGTTCGCATTAACAGTGATAATTGAGGGATCACTGTACTTGCAAAAATTGAAAAAAGACAGTCACATATTTAATATTTGTTAATATGCTGTGTTACACACAGTGGCTGCAAAATACTGTGCTTTGAGACACAAAACTCTAAAAATATATTTTTGTCTGTTTGTGTGCTGTGAATGCTAAATTCAAAGCACTTTACATATTCTTCTCATTCACCTAATGATTCCACAGTATCAGGAGCAATGCAAGGTTTGGTATTTCTCTCAAAGATCATGTTCACCAGGGAAGGGGATTGAACCAATAACCTTTGGGTTTGTAGATGAAAACCACTGAGCCATGCCGCCCTGGGAGAATTTTAGATTTAAAAATAAATACCTTGGCTTGATAGCGGTTAAAGAAACTGTCATAGCAAAGCTAAAGTTTTGTTCTGACCATAGGACATGACATTGTAGGCCTACAGAGAATAACTTCATTCTGATTCTTTTGACAGCTCCTACAGGTGTTGGTATCAACAAAGACAAGGTCAGAACTAAAATAGGGTCTGCAATATAAAGCTCAAAAGTGCATAGATGATTGAAAGAGGCAGTATTTGGGGCGTCAAAATACTACATATTGTCAACACAGTCTTTACAAGTATTACAACAGGCATCATTGAGAGGGTATCTCCAAGGAGAGAGTGTGAGTGGAAGGAAGCGCCGTCTGGTGCTTTGAATCAGGGAAGGGTCAGCCATCCATGTCAAAAGCAGCAAGCGACTCATCAAGACGCAGGAGTCGAGATGGATTATTCATGAGGTGTAAGTGACTGGAGGCGACATGGCAGAGGGGCTGTAATGAGAGCGGCATCATGTCAGGGGTCCTCTGTGTGACAGAGGGTGACGACTGGAGCTACAACAGTGATTGCTGTTTTTTGCTGTTCTGTACACCAAGAACGCATGACTTTATTGAGTAGCGTGCTTATGAAAATACAATCCACATTGAGTATGCATAGTGTTGGAGTGTCTATATATGGGATACACTCTCTTATGTATGCATGCATTCTGATATGAAGAGCAGAAGATGAAGTGTTTTTAAGGACTTGAAGGAGCACTATACAAATCAGTTGAATTGTTAAGATGAACAGTATGATTAATGGTACTTAAAAATTGCACTAATCCTGGAAAATGAATGGAAAATCCGTAGAAATAACATGCTTATTTGTTGAAAGCTTAAAAGCAGCACTGAGTTGCGAACTTCATTAGGTAGACTTGCAAAATCTAATATACATTTTGGTCAGATTGCTGAATTGGATTATAGGATATGGATTTTTTATTATTATATCTAATAGGGCGTAAAGTAAATCACCAATATCATGCGACAAAATTGATTCTTTGGTCAATGGTTTGGTATTTGCTGTTATTACAAAGGCTACCATGATTTGATTTCAATTCGATTCAAGGGTCTCTGTTAGATTTCATATGATATTATGTAAATATTTAACTTCAGTCAGTTACATTCCATCTAAAGCCATTAAAAAAAAAAAATAACAACTTTAACATTTTTGACAATTTTGTCGTTGACACCTATCAGACATTTGAATGAACCATTATTTTTACTAATACGTCATATCTAAAACATGACCATATTGTCCAATTTTTTGTTTTAATCGATTTTATTGAATCTTTGCTTCACCGATATATGGCGGAAAACAAAGACAAGGCTGAAAATTCAGAATTTGCTCCTGCACCCCTCTTTAAAATAAACTGCTGTATTTCAAGCCAAAAGAATTGTTGTGTTTGATATAACAATATGTCTATATGCTGCCATAGCAGATTCATGGCGCATTAAGCCCCCGAACTATTTTTAATTTGTCCGTTTTACCCTGGAGACCCCCGTTTACAGACGTTGCGCAACCGCTTTTGTTTCAACCCAGCCATAAAAAGAAGGTAATTATATTTATTATTAGAAATGTCTGTAATTTTTAGCTTTGAATCATTATTTGATGACTAATATTTAGTTTAAAAAAAAAAAAAAAGGCTTTTAAAAATTATTCACTCGCATATTTTAAACTTTTAAACAAATTATGTCACCATGATAAAAATGGTGTCTGTAAAGCGCTTCCGGATCTCTACCACATAACTATCGCTTAATTGTATTTTTTTTTGGTACTGTCACATTCTCCCTGATATTTTAGATGGTAAATAATCGATCCAAACAAAGAAAAATTGGGAAAAAAAATACTTAAAATGGAAAATATATGAAAATGAAAATCTCGACCACTCCTTGATGTCTGCGATTTCTGCATTGCGACCCTTGTTATATTACCATGTTTCACCCATAAAATCCCCCCAAAAATCCAGCTGTGCGCCCTAGGGTTGTTCCAATCATGTTTTTTTGCTCCCGATCCGATTCCGATCGTTTTAGTTTGAGTATCTGCCGATCCCGATATTTCCCGATCCGATTGCTTTTTTTTGCTCCCGATTCAATTCCAATCATTCCCGATAATTTTTCCCGATCATATACATTTTGGCAATGCATTAAGAAAAAAATGTATAAAACTCGGACGTATATATACATTCAACATACAGTACATAAGTAATGTATTTGTTTATTATGACAATAAATCCTCAAGATGGCATTTACATTACTAACATTCTTTCTGTGAGAGGGATCCACGGATAGAAAGACTTGTAATTCTTAAAGGATAAATGTGACTTTGTATATTGTGACTAAATATTGCCATCTAGTGTATTTGTTGAGCTTTCAGTAAATGATACTGCAGCCATTTAACTTCTGCCCAAATGCATGATGGGAAGTGCAACCACGACTGTGAGCAGGGGCACCAATTGATACAGTATATCTTCTCTGCGTTGGGAAAGAACATAGGGTGTTAAGAAAATGATCAACTACTACCTTTCTTCCCCACATTGCCTCCCACGTTATTTTAATTGCTGAGAGAGGTATTGTAAGGCTTTAGCCACATAAAAAAATGGCTCCAAAGGCTGTCAAAATTCTCTATACTCATTATACGCTGCCTTTTAGCGCTATCTATAGGTAAAACGGCATCTTTTTAGATTGAACGCGACAATGCATGAGTGGGTCGTGCAGCGCATGCATTAATTATTTAACGTAATTTTAAAAAATTAATTACTGCCGATAACGCAATAAATTTGATCGCCCTACTTTAAGCCAAAACTACTCTGGATGAGTGTAAGACATTTTGTCTGTAACGTTAAATACAATTAGAAAACGATTAAAAAAAAAATATATATATATATATATGTATTTTAAAAAAGGCATGTCCGATATTTTTTGCCGATTCCGATACTTTGAAAATGACGTGATCGGATGCCGATCGATCGGGACATCTTTAGCTGTGGCCATTCACAGCTGTGTCTTGACATTCAGTGATACATGCTACATGAAGTTTTTGGATCAAAAAGAGGTAAGCGCGCGATAATATCTCGCTGAAATCATGGCGTCTTTATGCTCTCTCATGTTCTCGCCTCCAGTTAGGGTTGCGCTGTTTAAATGTTGTTGTTTTTTTTTTTTAAATGCTCTCCTGTTCAAATTGTTTCTTCCCCCAGGAAATTGAGATTTGAAGCTTTCCAATGATGTATCACACATGCATACAGGACAATTTTGAAATTTGGCTAAATTGAGGGTCTCAGAGCAGAACTTCAAGTCACCTGAGTGTTTTCCGCCATATGTATTATTCCACCTAAAGTTTCATGCACTGTATGATATCGGTTCTTTCGGCAACAATACAAAATTTGCCGACATTACAAAGTCTGCCATCATTCCATTCAATACGAGATCCTATGATCGATTTATTGATCCTGATCAATTGTATTGTTATATGCTTAGTAAATTGACACATCTATGAGTGACAAAAACTTTTTTAAAAACAATGTTTTTTCGGGTCTGAATAATTGTTAATTTTTAATTGGTGATTGACAATTTTAACAGATAGTAATACTAGATTCACATTGGCACAGTGTTCCAAGACAGATCGTCAATTGTGCCCTGATATTTTACCTTAATTAGTCCATTGTTTTACTACATACAATGCATATTTGTTCATTTGTTTATGTTAGCAATCTCTAGTATACATACAAAAATAAATAATATGCACTTCCACTGGAAATACTGTAGCTTATTTCATGAAACCTATCACATTATTAAGTGCAAATTATATTTTGGAGGGGGGGCAGTGGAGGTAGGAATACACTTCTGTATGCGGCTGCACTAATCATACATGTGCAATAAATTGTACATGCTCATGCTAGCGCGTGTGTGCAGATCATATCCATATCCATGCACGTGAACAATCGGTCATAGTTGTGAACCATGCAGGACAGTGAGTGCTCATCAGGCACAATACATCAGACCCCCCTACCTCCTGTTATTTTCCTTTCTGCCACAGGGGCAGAAATGATGTGCTACCTACTTTTCACGGTAATGAGGCGCCAACACTGCAGTGTCAAGAGAGGGTGAAAGGATTGGTAGTGTTGAAATAAAGGCGGTGGGGGTTTTATGAGCAGATTGAGCCAGAGCTAATGCGTGATTTGCATCTACTATCAGATGACTTTTCTCCATCGGTGTTTGAAAGTTTATTGTTTTTGTTGCCATCTAATCGAAAGGAGATTTACATGAAGCTTGTTCAATTTGTCAATGTAAATGTATTTACAGTACCACGTGTAGGCCTACTATTGTTCTGTTTTGCGTCATGCCCCAGACATAACTTTTTACAGCTTCTTTTGTATGGTAGGCTCTATCGAACAATGCACACCAAAATCCGCAGACATTCCAACTTCTTTATTTCTCTCAACTTTATTAAAGTTTTCAAAAGTTCTCTTGTAAATTTAGTTCTTACAGTTTCTACATCGTTGCATTACCATTGTTACTGTGGTCACTGTCATTTGCACTCTTCTATTCTTGATCAGTATTACTACACTAGCTTTACTTATTTTGTTTTTGAGTCTTTTATGTAAAGGTGGGTAGATTGGCCAAAAATTGTACTCAAGTAAGAGTAGCGTTACTTCAAAATAATATTATTCAAGTCAAAGTAGTCATCCATAATATGCACATAAGTAAAAAAGTGTCTGGTGAAAAGTATACTCAAGTAATGAGTAACACTGTAAGTACGGTATTTTTCTGACTGTAAGTCGCACCTGAGTATAAGTTACACCAGCCAAAAAATGCGCAATGAAAAGGAAAAAAAAAAAACATGTATAAGTCGCACCAGAGTATAAGTCACATTTTATGGGGGAAATTTATTTGATAGAATCCAGCAACAAGAACAGACATGTCATCTTGAAAGGCGATTTAAAATACAATAGAGAACAACAGGCTGAATAGGTGTAAGGTATGCTAACATTACATGACGCTAGAAGTTAGATCGGACCCAAAAAAATCCAGCCAGACTCGACCGGCCAGCAGGTATTAAAGCCCGACGCGACCCGAGCCAAAAGAATTAACTTGATTTGCTTGCCCAAACAACACCCCGAAATTTTACGTTTCATTTGTAGGCACAAGCCCGAAAAAAAAAAAAAATGTTTTATTTGTGAGGATTAGTAGAAAGAGGAAATGTGGGGATGCGATCTGTGGTTGCACTTTGGGTGATCATGTTTGTGACGATGCCGGTGCATATATGTATAATAATAACAAATTGAAGCCTGTCTTTTGTAACGAATTCTCCCAGTTAAACAAGACTGTAAGATGGATATTCAATAAACATTTATATCTTTTGTATCATTTGTAACAGGCGGATAGTGGATTTGACATTTATTTTATTCTCCTCGAATTGGCAGAAAAAACGCAAGTTTTCTCAATGTTTAAATAGTCTACACATTTGTATGATCATTATAAATTCATTTACGCAACGAAATAACGCTGGAAAATTTTGTTAATTATATTTCTCGTGTGAGACCAAAGCGCCACATTCGTTTCCATTCAGCGAAACCGACACAGGTTTCCGTATTGCAAATTCAACAATCAATTTGAATCCTTTCCATATCCCACTCCTACCGCAGATGTTTGCTTTTTAATTTCCCTGTCCCTATAGCTGCTCTATATCGAAAAGGAAATACCAGGATGCTCGCGGCGGGCCGGGAGGGGAAGATTGAAAAGAGAGCCACTGTGTTCACGTGTGCAGGCATGCACAGCGCCTTCTGTGTTTTATCCAAATTAATTATTTTATTTAACATCCATACATCGTTTACTATAAATATTTGAATATATATTTATTTTTAAAAAAGTTAGCGAGAGAGAAGTCGGCCCGACCCAACCGTAAATAATCACACATAAGTTGCTCCAGAATATAAAACGCACCCTCTGCCAAACTATGAATAAAACTGCGACTTATAGTCCAAAAAATACAGTAACTGCTTACAAATTTGATTTTTTTTTCTCCGCAAAAAGTTATCTAAATAAACTGTTCTTACAATGATAATGTACAAAAATCTATTACATAACCATATTAAACCAAAGAAATACAAAAAATACAAAAATAAATCATCATCATTGAATTCCTGAAAGAGAAAAAAAATGAGGAAAAAGGACAAAAATGAAGCATTACACATCCAAAGAGCATGAGTGCCCTCTAGTGGAGAAAATAGCTCTTAGTTTGAATCGTGAATAGTTCCTTCATAGTTACGATTATGAAATTAAACGGATAAGGAAATAAAGACTGGAGAGAGGTTAAAATCCGCGCTTTAGAGTCATGTTAAGGGCAGCGCTCTATGTATGGAGGTAGATTTGTGTCTTTATTATTCAATCAAAAAAAAAAGTTGCTTCGATCAAATAAAAAGTTGCTTCAATCAAAATATATATTTTCATTCGAAGAAAAAGCTACTCTAATAAAAACAAAAAAAATGTGTTTGAATGCAAAAATAAATTTGAAACTCAGAAAAATATATTTGAAAACAATTTTTCTTTGATTGAATTTTTTTTTTTTTTTTTTGATTGAAACAACATTTTTGATTGAAGTCATGTAATTTTGCGTTTGGACCACATTTTGGCTAGGACATTTGTGTCTTTATTATGCAATCAAAAAAAAAGTTGCGTCAAACAAAAAATATGTATTTTTTCAAAAGAAAAATCACTTCAATCAAAAATTTAAAACAATCGTAGAAAAAAAGTTTTGAATGTGAAAAAATATTTGAGACTCAGAAATTCGCATTTGAACACCTTATTTTTCATTCAAACTGTTTTCTTTGATTGAAGCAATCCTTTTTGTGTTTGAGCCATATTAGGGGTAGGACATTTGTGTCTAAATAATTCAATCGCAATAAAAGTTGCTTTAATCAAAAAACTATTTTTAATCCAAGAAAAAAAAATCATTTGCAAAAATATTTTTGGGAATTTTTTTTTTATTTCAAATATATATATATTTTATCGAAGTGTCACTTTTTTTGAAAAGCAAAAAGTTTTAAACTCTTTTTTTTTTTTTTTTTTTTTGAAGTCGAAAAAGTTTTGAAGGCACTTTTTTTCGATTGAATCATTTTGACACAAAGATTCAACTTCAACGCTAGTTCCGGTGTGTTTGAGTGGCAGGTGGCTACGCCAATGGCATAAAAGTATGAAGCAAGCATAATGGCCACCAGGGCTCCATCCAGCCATCGGAGTCTGCTGGAGTCCAAGCCGAATATAGGGCACCGGTACGGGGGTGTGACATCGGCAACAACTTTTTATTTGATTGAAGCAACTTTTTTTTTTTGATAGAATAATAAAGACACAAAACTACCTCCATATCTATGTCAAATACTTCATTTTTTACGATGCTTCAAAGACGTCTTGGAACAGGCTGGCGTGATCATGGAATGGTAAGCTTGCGTCTGATTGGTATAATGGAGTCATGTGATAATTGTTGCGACGTCTCATTGGGGAAATTGATAGAGTTACTCTTAGCATCGCTGGCAAAAAAAAAATCTAATATGAAGACTAAAGAGGAAAAATGAGACGACTCTTGTGTAGCCCAAAGTAGCAGAGTAAGAGTAACGTTTTTGTTTTTTTTAATCACAATTCTACTCAAGTACAAGTAAACAGTACAGCTGAGTAAAACTACTCTTTGAAGTACATTTTTCTCAAAAAATTACTCAAGTTAATGTAAAGGAGTACGTGTAACGCATTACTACCCACCTCTGCTTTCATGTTTTAACACACTTGGTCAACACATAGATTATTCTGATTCCGATAAAAACAGCAGACAGAGATAAAGAAGTCCCAAGGCCACTTTTATTTTACGGCAAATGCTGAAGACGATGAACATGTTGGCCCCGTGTAATGTCTTTAGATGACGCAGGCTAAAAAGTTGCATATTTGAAATGGTTAGCAAGATTTGAATGCAGTCTTACTTCAGTGACCTCGATCCCTCACTAATGCACAAAAGCAGAATTCTCAAATAAGGTTATTCATAATGGCATTCAATTGTAAAAGTGCATAGTTGTAATAGTCATAATAAATGCCTACCACTTCAACAGCATAAAAAAAGCATCAGTTGCAACAGCAAAGCCTGAGAAAGCGTTAGTTCCATTGAGATAGCTGGAATAAATCCGTGAGTGAGCTGGAATAGCTTCTAGTTAACCCTCAACCTCAACGAGATGAGTATTATGGAAGATGGAAGATGGACGGATGGACGTGCAACAAAGTCATTGTGGGTACTATTAAATTTAAGGTAACTGTTAAGTTCCGTCCCAACTTTTGGAGAAGTTCAAGCATTTTATGGGTTGCTCACATCTGAAGGAAGAATGGATTGTGACATTTAAAAGACAGATCAGTAACAGATCCAAAACAAGGTGCTGTCATTTAGAGTTCCCCCTTCACCCATGATCACAGGTTTTGGTGAGAAACTGAAAGGAGAAGGTCGCAGGTATAAGCGAACAAAATGAGTGTGTACGAGTGCATAATTACATGTCAGTTCGTCACTGCACTGCTACCTGGCGTGCGCTGCGGCACTTTCTGCACTTCCTCACTGTGATTTGCCCATTGTAATTGTCCTGCGGGATCAATAGTCCTGTCACAGCTGACCTTTATATATTTTCTCTTGGTGACATGTTGAGCCAAAGTGACATTGCACACATACACACACACACACACACCTCCTCTTTCGGTAACTCAGCTGCCTTTTCATTTCCTGTCACTTACTTATACTTACTCTCTATCCATTACCCGCTCAGCCCCTTAAGTCCTCACTTTGTCTTGCTATCGTTTTTTTCTCTGATTGTCGAAAAAGCGAGCCGAGTGGTGTAATCAAAACCTGTCATTCAATGGGATCATAAGGACACCGCTTAATTCATTCACTCTTCCTCAGATTAAACTAATCTTTTTTCTGCTTTTTCCTTTCACACCTCATTATTGTGGATAAAATGTTTATACACAACTCAAAAGGCGTCAGTGAAACATTACTTTTTCCTAATATAACGCTCTGCTCTACCGCCTTATCAATTTCTTCTGTATTGGCCATTTTTGGATCATATTCTGCAGCTTGATTCGTTGAAGTTACCAATATGTGAATCCTATTGGCAAGGGCGTAGGTTTACATAGGGACGGTAGGGACATAACACTACCAACTTTTCAGGAAGCTCAAATTGTCCCCACTAACTTTTATGCAACCTTATTTGCATTATATAATGACTTCAATTATATAGGTAGTTTAGCTTGTCTTCCCATGTTGTAAGGATAGAATTAACCCTACCTTTATAATGCAAATTTTGTACTTTCGATATGTTCAGACTAGGGTTGTTCCGATCATGTTTTTTTGCTCCCGATCCGATCCCGATCGTTTTAGTTTGAGTATCTGCCGATCCCGATATATTTTCCGATCCGATTGCTTTTTTTTTGCTCCCGATTCAATTCCAATCATTCCCGATAATTTTTCCCGATCATATACATTTTGGCAATGCATTAAGAAAAAAACGAATAAAACCCAGACGAATATATACATTCAACATACAGTACATAAGTACTGTATTTGTTTATTATGACAATAAATCCTCAAGATGGCATTTACATTATTAACATTCTTTCTGTGAGAGGGATCCACGGATAGAAAGACTTGTAATTCTTAAAGGACAAATGTGACTGTATATTGTGACTAAATATTGCCATCTAGTGGATTTGTATGAGCTTTCAGTAAATGATAATTCAGCCATTTAACTTCTGCCCAAATGCATGATGGGAAGTGCAACCATGACTGTGCGTAATGGTACCAATTGACATATCTTCTCAGCATTGGGAAATAAATTGGGTGTTAAGAAAAAGATCAACCACTACCTTTCTTCCCCACAGTGCTTCCCAAAATATTTCTGATCATTGAGAGAGGGATTGTAAGACTTTAGCCAAATAAAAAGAGGCTTCAAAGGCTGCTAAAATTCTCTCTACTCATTTTACATTGCCTTTTAGTTCTATGTATACGTAATACGGTGCCATTATAGATTGAACGCGACAATGCGTGAGTGGGTAGTGCAGCGCATGCGTTGATTGCGTTAAATATTTTAATGTTATTACCACCGTTGACGCGATAAATTTGACAGCCCCACTTTAAGCCAAAAAGACTCTGGATGAGTGTAAGACATTTTGTCTGTAACGTAAAATACAATTAGAAAACGATTTAATTAAAAATATATATATATATTAAAAAAGGCATGTCCGATATTTTTTTGCAGATTCCGATACTTTGAAAATGACGTGATCGGACCTGATCGATCGGTACGCCGATCGATCGTGACATCTGTAGTTCAGACTTGCTGAATGTGCTAGTCCATTTTTTTCCCCTCAAACGCAAGTTTGATTGGCTGATGACTTGACCCCCCCCCCCCACACACACACACACACACACACACGCATACACACACACGCGTCCACAACCGGTGTTCTGTCCAAATTTTCACCCTGATAATATTTTGCTCCCAAAGCTTTTGTGGTGGTCGATAAGCACTGTTTTACATTCAGCTGGACTCTTAATGTTATTTAAAAGTGCTAAATAAACAAATTACATCATAAACATAGATGTGCAACATGAATATGGCATAAATAAATGCTTAAAAACACGGTGACGACGTTAACAGTGAGAGAGTGGCGTGCAGTTGAGATGTAGGCAGCCACATGGCAGGATGTGTCTGAGGAGAACCTTTCTTCATGTCCGTCCATGATCAAACGTAAGTAAATATGCCTTTCTTTATCGAAAGTTTGTAGTGTTTACTTTGGAAATGCTGCATTCGCAGCCATTTCTAATATTACGCGCATGCGCAGACCTTTTTTTTTTTTCTTTTTTTTTTTTTTTCTGGATATTTAAGAGATGATGGACAAGTTTGTATTTGTTGTGTATGCCAATATAATTTGTGTATAAATTTGCTTATAAAATCCAGACATTGATTTTGGAAGCTTTTTTAAAATGTTTCTTTAGTATTTTTTTAAAACAAAGGTTTGAATCGAACGGTGTGTATCACCTGAACCAATACATATGCACTGCAAAAACCCACCTCCTTAAAACTGGAAAAAAAAACAAAAAGAAATTGCCTTGTTTTCAGTGTAAATCTACTAAATATAAGTGAAATGATCTTCAAGTGCTTCAAGTAAAATTTTCTCAGATTTCTTGAAATAAGAAAAATAGCTAGCTGAAAATAGACTTAATTCAAGCAAAAAAAAGTTTGTATATTTCATTTTTAAAAAATGTTTGTCAGAAATGTTCTTAATTCAAGAATAAATATTTGAAAACATTTTTTTCTTAACACATTCATCTGTTAACTAGTCTTTAATACTCAAAACAAGATGGGAGAAAATTATTCGGCTAGATTTAAGACTAATTATCAGATCTCGTTATAAATTTGCAGTGTGAAAGTAAAAGTCTATACAGATTTATTTTGCATTAATCATTTAGCCTTACAATTAATTAGGTTCATATTGGTGAGAAATGTAGCCCTGACCTCCGTTCACCCAATCTGTTTGGTCTTATTAATGTCCTGTCCCCAGCAAAAAGTGTACAGTACATGCAGGTTATGCTGTTATATCGTCCCTACCAACATTAAGACCAAACCTACGCCATTGCCTATTGGTACTGTGAGAGCAGCACTTTTTCTGCAGCTTTCACAGATACATGCACAAAGTAATTTATATTAGGTTTATCGCTTCATTTTCTAGGTCCCTCATCTTTTCCAAATTGTATGAATGGTTGGTTTCAATTTGTTTAGAAAATAAGCCAGCAATTTTTGTTAATCAAACAAATTCAAGTAGTAGAACAGCTATCAGCATGAGATCCCCGCTTAGACAAAGAACAAAACAAAAACAAAACATTTAAAATTTGGATCAACACCACATTTTAAATTTCCAAAATATTCCCACTCAATGCTGGGTATACACGTTTATCCAGATTTGCACCGAAATGTAATGAGCCATTGAATCCCGGCACAAAGTGTAAAGAAAATTGGTTTCCGTAATTTTCGGACTATAAGCTGCTACTTTTTTCCCTTCATTTTGAATCCTTGGTTTATAGTCCAGTGCAGCTTATTTGTTGATTAATTTGGTTGAATATTTAACATTTTATTTGACAGTGGCGTCATAAGACTGTCATAATTATGATATGACACTATCATGGGCATTACTGATAGCTTATGACATATGTCATTAGTGTCATCTGGCAAATTATGTCACTAACTCAAGCCCGGATCTTTTACATCCATTCAAAAGTTAGATAAAACACTAAATGATATCTGTTATAAGCATTCATTAATGCTCATGACAGTCTCATCTCATAATTATGATTGTCTAATGACAATGCCACTGTCAAATAAAGGGTTACCAAATACACTAACTAACAATTACTGAAACAACTGGAACAGTAACTGAAGAAATAGTTAGCACAGAACATGAATTTTGATTGTTATTTACATCTGTAGTGCTGCAGTGCATGCTAGGAGGCATGTTGGACATCAAAGTGTTGACAGCAGGTGGAAACAGAGGTTGACTGTCTCCCCCAAGGGAGCAATGATGGCCAAATGAAGCTTCTTGAAGCAATGAAGCTTAGCAGAAATGGTTCATTTGGTCTTATGACTGTCGTCGTATGCCACTCTCAAATAAAGTGTTACCGGTTAATATCTTCTGGTGTAAATATATGACTTATAGTCCAGTGCGGCTTATCTATGAACAAATGACGTTTTTGTGTCAAATTTGGTGCACAGCGGCTTTTAGTCAGGTGCGCCTTAAATTACGGTAATTAGTATTTGAGTAACTCAGCCAGAGGTTTCCAAATTAAATTCAAAATTTTGTTCCAACCAAACAAGAGGCCTCATATTCCCCAATCTGTTTTTTTTTTTTTTACAAGTATAAGTGTAACAGTGTACAAAATCTAATCCAAAATTGTTACCGTATTTTTCGGACTATAAGTCACAGTTTTTTTTTCATAGTTTGGCTGGGGGTGCGACTTATACTCAGGAGCGACTTATGTGTGAAATTATTAACACATTATGATGTCATTTCACATGTTATTTTGGTGTTTTGGAGTGACACTGATGGTTTGGTAAACTTGTCAACATGTTCTTTATGCTATAGTTATCTGAATAACTCTTAATAGATATGGGCATGTTCGCGTTCTGCCTTTGGCAATGTGTGTTCAATTGTATTATTGACTTTTTTTATATTGAAATGCATGCTTTTAGTTTGTGGCACTTTCACGCCCACGTGGGGGCGCACTCGCACTTGTTTACGCGAAGAAGAGCGCTCACACGCCAGAGGAAGACTGACAGCTACGCAGCTCTGAGTGAGTGGGTGAGTTAGCGAGAGAGAAACACGGCTGCGAACCTACGTTCATTGTTTATGCTTGTAAAATATCTCTACAGAGGCAACGCCTGTGTGTATCATCTTTTCTGTTTTTGTTGTGTGTTTTCCACCCGCGATCGGACACTTAGAGCCAGTTCTGTGGTTGTTTGAACAATGTGCTAATGCTAGCGAACGCATGTTAACCGTTTGGGTCATTGCTGTAATAGCACCTAATTATCATTCATTTATGTTGATGCGAATCTGTTTGGTATCGAGGACGAAATTGATTCAGCAAATTATACGGACGTCCAGCATTGTCATTTGGGAGTTTAGCTCACTGTATAGCCAGGACCGAGCCATAGTGTCCTGGTGAAGACAATATATTCGCATTTCGTTGTTCATGCATCATGTAACATCATACTGTACACTTATTCAGCATGTTGTTCTCGATTGTATTTTTATATTAAATTGCCTTTCAAGATGAGATATCTGTTTTATGTGTTGGATTTTATCAAGCAAATTTCCCCCAAAATGCGACTTATACTCCGGTGCAACTTATATATGTTTTTTTACCTCTTCGTTGGGCATTTTATGGCTGGTGCGACTTATACTCAGGTGTGTTTTATAGTCCAAAAAATACAGTAATTATATACTGAAAATTAGGGTTGTTCCGATCATGTTTTTTTTGCTCCCGATCCGATCCCAATCTTTTAGTTTGAGTATCTGCCGATCCCGATATTTCCCGATCCGATTGCTTTTTTTTTTTGCTCCCGATTCAATTCCAATTATTCCCGATAATTTTTCCCGATCATATACATTTTGGCAATGCAATAAGAAAAAAATGAATAAAACTCGGACAAATATATACATTCAACATACAGTACATAAGTACTGTATTTGTTTATTATGACAATAAATCCTCAAGATGGCATTTACATTATTAAAATTCTGTGAGGGATCCACGGATAGAAAGACTTGTAATTCTTAAAGGATAAATGTGACATTGTATATGGTGACTAAATATTGCCATCTAGTGTATTTGTTGAGCTTTCAGTAAATGATTCTGCAGCCATTTAACTTCTGCCCAAATGCATGATGGGAAGTGCAACCATGACTGTGCGTAGGGGCACCAATTGATATATCTTCTCTGCGTTGGGAAAGAACATAGGGTGTTAAGAAAATGATCAACTACTACCTTTCTTCCCCACATTGCCTCCCACGATATTTTTAATTGCTGAGAGAGGTATTGTAAAGCTTTAGCCACATAAAAAATGGCTCCAAAGGCTGTCAAAATTCTCTCTACTCATTATACGCTGCCTTTTAGCGCTATCTTTAGGTAAAACGGTGTCTTTATAGATTGAACGCGACAATGCGTGAGTGGGTCGTGCAGCGCATGCGTTAATTATTTAACGTGATTAATTTTTAAAAAATTAATTACCGCCGGTAACGCAATAAATTTGACAGCCCTACTTTAAGCCAAAACTACTCTGGATGAGTGTAAGACATTTTGTCTGTAACGTTAAATACAATTAGAAAACGATTTAAATAAAAAAAAAATATATATATATTAAAAAAAGGCATGTCTGATATTTTTTTGCCAATTCCGATACTTTGAAAATGACGTGATCGGACCCGATTGATCGGCATCCCGATCGATTGGGACATCTTTACTGAAAATATTTTATTTACTCCTCATCTGCTTGTATGACAAACTACATGCTAATAAAACACTTGTTACAAAGTTTACATTTTCAGGCTTTACCTAAAGTGAATAACACTGACCCGGATGCTAACACAAAAATGTGAGAAGAGTTCTGGGTGCTTCACCAACAAGTGGAGATAGGCAATCTAGGGTGACCAATGATTATGACAGAGCTAGGGTTTTCTTTATTCACAGTCAGTGTAGCAACAATATGAAATTAACACACACTGTTGTGTAAATGTTTAATGAGCCGCATGAAAAGCTGACTGACTTTGTGTTATAAGACAAAGTCAGTCTGCAAGTCACTGATGAATAGGACATACAAAGAAAAAAAAAAGCCATTGTTCTCTTCATGCGGTGTGTAGCCAGTTATTCTCAAATTCATAAGTACACTTGATCCTGCGCGTCCTTTTCATCAACACATCAAAGACTGAGACCGTGATAGCGATCTGTCCCATGCACGCCTTTTAATGTACTACTTTGTCTCATCCTGACCGGATTATTTCGCTGTTGTGGTTTTGAGCATGCCTCGGTCTAAAGTCTTCCAATGGCTCAGCGTGACAGATGAATTGCCCCAAATTATTATTTTGGAAATGTTCTGAAATCTCCTGCACCTGCCTGGACAAGTTTAAAGGGATCGAGCAATTGCTTTACCTCATTTGCCACCTCGGCAGACGAATACAATACCTCTTTGGAAAAAAACTTTAAAACCACTTCTTGTTTTGATGTTGAAAATAGAAGAGGGGGAAAGTAGTAGTATTTCAATGAGTGCTTTTTGAGGGGTTAAGCATGTTTGTGTTGTTTGAAAATCAGACATAAAAGCTTCTTTATGTGTTTTGCAGAGTAGGTATTTAGATTGAAGACAGTTTAACCAAAAACGTGGTAAAGGTCAGAAGTAGAAGTAGGGCGGTGCTATTGATGTACTTTCAAGTCTATGTTTCTTTGGAGCAGGTTGTGACCAATTAAAGTTCTGTCACTTCAGTGTTCTTCCTGATATAAATTCTCTTACATCTTGCCACCACTTCATTCTAACATCTCAACAAGTGACATCAAACGTGGCTTTTAAGTTTCAACACGCTCAGAATAGTCTTGACGTGCTGAATATGCAAACGCTATGCCGTACATCAACCATCACTCTGGGAGGCATTATTCAACCTGTGTGCAGATGGTTCTTTTTTTACTGTGTGCAGATGCTGTACAACTAACAAAAACACTTTGGTGACCCAGTCCTCTCTGTCTCATCACTGCTCATGGTGGTCTAATTCCCACCCCACCATGTTTTTTCCCCACACATACAGACTCTCAATCAGTGTTGTTTTTGGCAGCCCTTTTAATTTTTGTCTTAGTCTTTTGGACGATAATACTTAATAGTCTTAGCCCTATTTTAGTCATTTCAAAATGTGTTTGTCTTCGTCTAGTTACTCAAGACTAATTTCGTCTAGTTTTAGTCCAAGTTTACTCAATATTTTCGTCTGTAAAATTTGAAAGTTTCACTCCAAAAGTAAATAACTGGAAACTTTTTGTATTTATTTCGAATGGACATTGACAGTCTAGCACATACTGTAGCATCTACAAATCTATCACGTGATGATATACACTCAGGGGGAAAACAGTAAATTATTTTCAATTGATTATACCCACCTGGATGCCACAAACTGTATATAAAAATGATGTCCGAAAGTTTAAGAGGACCCTGGTCGTTAGCAATAGCCTAATTCTAACGGGAACGTGAATGCTATGCTAACGCTACCAGTTACATTGAGTGTGTGATGATCACTCAGCGCAGACCTTAAATGTTAAATCAACATTGTATAGTCTGTCTTGCCAAGATAAGAAAACAAATCATACTGTGTGTGTATCAAAACAAGCAACGGGGAGACAGGAGAGGACACCAGTGGGTGAGTTGGGGGGGAGCGTAGCACGTCACATGAGTGACACAATCAAACACTGCTACGATGCAAGCTAACTACACATAAAGTCACATCTGTGGCTCATTTTTGTCTCGTTCTCGTCTCATCAGACGAAAACTGGCATTTGTGTTATGTTTTAGTCCCCAAAGACACGTATTTAGCCCGTTATCGTCTTGTCATTGTCATGAAACAGTTGTTCGTCGTCAAAATATTTTCGATATAGTCATCGTTGACAAAAAAAAAAAAAAACACTCCTCTCAATAAGATGTGGACAGTTAAAACCGAATACACCTGTGTAAATAAAAGGCAATTTTGTCTTTCATGAGACTGTTGCACTCCTGTTATTTAGTTACTAACCACAATGACGCCACACACAGAGCAATTGAATAAGTTAAGTAAGTAAGTGACGCGCTAAAAAAGACAGACCCTGTACCTCTACATACGACGTTAATTCGTTCCAGGACCTTGATTGTAAGTCGAAATTGTCAGGAATGCGGGCGGGCAGGTGGTGTGTGGATCCAATTGCTGGAAAAGAGGCGACGCAGACCGGCAGTGCAAAAATGATTTAATTAAGGCAAAAAAAAAAAAAAGTACCAAACAATATTGTGGGGATCCAAAAAACAGAAACAAAACTTGGGTCACTAACAAAAGGCTTGAAAACAAAAACTTACGTCAAGGAACACAAGGGCTTGGACGGAGAAAACTGCTGGGAAAAGACGCTGATGTGCACACGGACACTGACATAGACTTTGGCGCTGACAATGACGCAAAAAGGAGTGAAAAGAAACAGAGCTTATATACACACACACAGACAAGGGGTTACGAGACAACGAGGAACAGCTGGGTTACACAGGAGGATGCAGGTTGGAGGATACACTAGGAGAAGGCAAAACAGGTGAAATCAATGGGTAATCACAGGAACACACAAGGAGGGAAGCAACTCAAAACCTAACAGATATGGTCGTAAGTCGAGCAAGATTTTCCCATAAGAATACATTATAATTCCATTAATTCGTTCCACAGCCCAAAAACCTACACTAAATCCTTAATAAATACTGTTGGTACTATTACAAATGGCAATTACACATAGCAGAACAAATAAATTATATATAAAAATCTAAATATTAATGGACGTTTTTTTCTGTACCCGGACGCACTGAAGTGACAGAGTTTACTTTCGCTTTCAATGTTTTCTTGAGAACACCGTCAACTGCGGTGGACAGTAGGCGTTTTGTGTGGGATAAGTTCTGAAATAAATGATAAAAACCTGACGAAGCTGGCGAGTTCTTTGTCGATGTTACCACAATAATAATTGTCAAGTTAACTTATGAAGACTGGCGAACGGTGGTCGGACGAGGCCTGTGGAGATGTATTGTTGAGCCAGTTCACGGATGCACACCCCACGCTCATATTTTTCTATAATTTGCATCTTCATTTAAATGGTAAGCCTCACCTTTCTCCTTGTTTCACCACCTGTACCAACCTTTCTGAAACCTGTGTTGATTTCTCTCATGAGAAAATCAGCCGTGCGTCCGTCTGCAGTGCTGTCACGTTGTTGTATTTCGAGCATGTCGTTGGATGTAGAAACAAATGGCGAGTCAATTTTTATGTCGGATGTCGAAAAGATCATGTGTCGAAGCAATCGTATGTCAAGGTACCACTGTATTTGGGTTTTGAGGCTATAAGAAAGATGTACGTGACTGTATAATGTAAAATATTTTTATTGAGCCACAAAAACATATCTGGGTTGTCATGAAAGAAGTAAACAAAGGAAATTAAATGTTCAGAAAGAACGTTGAGTGAATATTTTCAGAAACTGTCAATAAAGATCAGCCCCCATTCACTGACTTCAAAAGAAATAGAGACTGCTGTCTAGCCACAAGAACATTTGAAAATATTAATTATTGTTGAGTGCCATTGCAAAACAAAATGTTTACGAACTGTGTATGCATAAGTACATTCAGCATGCATGTCCGGATTGAGAAGAGGAACAGTGGTTTATTTTTTCAGAATTTTAAAGACTTATTATTAGAGTTGTCTGATAATGACTGATATCCCCATATTGTCCTACTCCAAAAATTTGATACCGATACATGCAGCCGTGCACTTAACATATTCATTATTTTTACAGGGATTGTGTTTTATTCAAAATAAACTAATATGTATATAGTTTATTCCTATTCATTACTGGAATATTTTAGAAAGCATTGTTTATGGGCTTATGCTTTGGATATTCAACTTTGTATATGTAAGAGTCTGGATGTGAACTGTGGCCGACAGCAACTCATGGAAGTTAAATCTATTTTCTTGCTTTTTAATAACAGGCTTAGGAGTGCATCCCACTTTCCTGTGGGCATTACAGACTTGACATATGCCTATTACCGGTTTCAAGGTATAAAAATGTCAATGTTTCAAAATCGCAAATTTTCCATCATACCATCATACATGCTTTATATGGAAAATAATTCTGTCATTTTTGCTCTGGTGGTAATAACGTTGAGCTGTGGCTGTGGGTTTAGGCCACCTAAAGAACTGCATTTATTTTAATTTTATTTAGCATACATACATATACATATATATATATATATATATATATATATATGCATATATATATATATATACACACACTCACCAGCCACTTTATTAGGTACACCATGCTAGTAACGGGTTGGACCCCTTTTGCCTTCAGAACTGCCTCAATTCTTCGTGGCATAGATTCAACAAGATGCTGGAAGCATTCCTCGAAAGTTTGGTCCATATTGACATGATGGCATAACGTAGTTGGTGCAGATTTGTCGGCTGCACATCCATGATGCGAATCTCTCGTTCCACCACATCCCAAAGATGCTCTATTGGATTGAGATCTGGTGACTGTGGAGGCCATTTGAGTACAGTGAACTCATTGTCATGTTCAAGAAACCAGTCTGAGATGATTCCAGCTTTATGACATGGCGCATTATCCTGCTGAAAGTAGCCATCAGAAGTTGGGTACATTGTGGTCATAAAGGGATGGACATGGTCAGCAACAATACTCAGGTAGGCTGTGGCGTTCCATCGATGCTCAATTGGTATCAAGGGGCCGAAAGAGTGCCAAGAAAATATTCCCCACACTATTACACCACCACCACCAGCCTGAACCGTTGATACAAGGCAGGATGGATCCTTGCTTTCATGTTGTTGACGCCAAATTCTGACTCTACCATCCGAATGTCGCAGCAGAAATCGAGACTCATCAGACCAGGCAACGTTTTTCCAATCTTCTATTGTCCAATTTCGATGAGCTTGTGCAAATTGTAGCCTCAGTTTCCTGTTCTTAGGAAGAAAAGGAGTGGCACCCGGCGTGGTCTTCTGCTGCTGTAGCCCATCTGCCTCAAAGTTCGACGTACTGTGCGTTCAGAGATGCTCTTCTGCCTACCTTGGTTGTAACGGGTGGTTATTTGAGTCACTGTTGCCTTTCTATCAGCTCGAACCAGTCTGGCCATTCTCCTCTAACCTCTGGCATCAACAAGGCATTTCTGCCCACAGAACTGCCGCTCACTGGATATTTTTTCTTTTTCGGACCATTTTCTGTAAATCCTAGAGATGGTTGTGCGTGAAAATCCCAGTAGATCAGCAGTTTCTGAAATACTCAGACCAGTCCTTCTGGCACCATCAACCATGCAACGTTCAAAGTCACTCAAATCATCTTTCTTCCCCATACTGATGCTCGTTTTGAACTGCAGGAGATTGTCTTAAACAATGTCTACATGCCTAAATGCACTGAGTTGCCGCCATGTGATTGGCTGATTAGAAATTAAGTGTTAACGAGCAGTTGGACAGGTGTACCTAATAAAGTGCCCGGTGAGTGTATATACAGTATATACACTCACCGGCCACTTTATTAGGTACACATGTCCAGGTGGCTACTTTCAGCAGGATAATGCGCCATGTCATAAAGCTGGAATCATCTCAGACTGCTTTCTTGAACATGGTTTGTCAGCAACTAATGAAAACTAGTTGCGGAAGGCATACACAGTCCATGGATTTTTTTTTTTTTTTTTTAAACCAAATTTGTCTCTTTGCACACTTGGGGCTGCTTCGGCTTTTGGAATAATTGTCTCATCAGAAACTAATCAAGTATCCACCATCCTTATTAACGTTGCCATCCGTTCACATGAAACACTTGATGGCGGGACTTTGCAAGTTGTACTTCCCAGTTCTTTGAAAGCATACAGTTAAGCCATTAAGATTGTCAGGGATCGTCCTACTGCGTCAGTGAAGGGTGCCGAGGGCCTGAAAGGATTTGGCGTGTCATGCCTATGAAAGCCTGTCTCCAATTAGATTTGCAGAGGAAGAGCAACATATCAGCCCGGCGCTCAACAAGCTGTGGTGGGAGAGGATTGGACAGACAGAGGAGGGGGGAAAGATAGAGAAGTCCCGCTAGACAAAACAGGCAAAAGCTAAGAACTTGCATCCGCATATTGTAACAGACAAAACGGCAGTGTGCGCATCATGCCCGCCAACAATCAGCTTTTCCACTTCATCACACTCGTCTTTCGCCTCCTTTCATGTTCCTCCCTCTATCTCGCCTCCTCACAGTCAGAGCCCTTGCTGCTGCTGCCGCTGTCAATCTTTCCCAGTGTGAACTCGCCGCCATGTTTATAATCAAGCCGACACACACACACACATGCAAATGGACACACTATTAATTAATCTCATATTCAGCTGTTTAAATATCAATGGGCCTTTTTCAAAAGACTCAGCTTCACTTAGCCCATTTTAAACATCCTATAATGTCTTGATTGATTGGTATGTTGCTATTTCTGTCTAGGAAATGATTGGGTGGAAAAAGCGGAATATGATTCATTCCTACAGCGGGACTGTCTCTTGAGAATGTATATGTGCGTGCAGTTGAGCACGATGAAAATTAGGACAGGGTGTGTGCAATTGTGTCCCGTTTGTGAGTGACTGAACAAACATCATTACTTATTATTTTAATTTAGGTAAATGTATTTCATGCTTCATCACTCAATTGGAGTTGAGGCTTCCTTGTTTGGCTGTTCATTAGTGAAGCCTGAATAATCTTGACACTTTATGCTTAATATACAGTTACGAGAGCAACATTTAGCATTTAGATGAACGAAAGGGAGACATTTCAAATAATTACCCTTGATGAAGGGGATTCTTATGTGATCTATCATGTTGAAAATTGATGCACAGTACAATGGATTCATTGATTTTTGTTTCGTTTATTCATTTAGTTATTTTTGCGATTACCGTATTTTTCGGACTAGAAGTCGCACCAGCCATAAAATGCCCAACTAACTGAAAAAAAGCATATATAAGTCGCACCGGAGTAGTAGTCACATTTCTGGGGGAAATCTACTTACACAGATATGTCATCTTGAAAGGCAATTTACCGTAATTTCCCGAATATAAGGCGCACCCGTGTATAATGCGCACCCTAAATTTACTTGTAAAATCTAGGGAAAATTATTGTACCCGTTTATAACGCGCACCCTAATTTTAGCACCAATAAATAGAAGAATACAAGAAAACAGAGCTCCTGCACAGATACAGAAATGTCATTTTACTGACTGGTGAAACAGCACAAGCATAGCATATTGGTAGTTCAAAACATTACTATAAACTGACAATATTTACGGAAATAATAGGATTTGACAACTTCTCCAACTTACCAGAATCTAGGAGAAAACAAAACAGATGTGACTTTTCTTTTAAAGGCTGCTGTATAACTTGCTCGTTTCATCATGATGAATAAATGTTTCTTCCATGGATTGATACAGTAAAATGAAAGTGAGAACGCAAGTCAGAAATCCGAGAGCGCTCATCGCTGTCGACACGACAGTAACAGTAAGAACTATTGTTATTTGGGTTTTAGTTTCCCGAGAGACAGATATAGTTGACGGACACACACAGGAAGTCTGTTTTGTTACGTTTGTTATGGTACGAGTTGCGGAGCTGCAATAAACGTTGACTCAAATGAGTTGAAGAAACTAAATTCTGTGCTTTATGAAGAGTGAAAAAAGCAGAATTTAACAGAGACGAAATCATTCGGACGATCAGAGTGAAGTATCACCGAAACAAAATGGTGACGTCACGTACCGTAATGGTCGGCAACGGGTTGCCGCATACGTTTCTTCAACACAACGTGGCCGTGTCAATTAAAAAAAAAATCGGTTTATATATATATACATATATATATATATATATATATATATAGATATATCAGGGGTCGCGTTAACCGGATATTTTCCGTCGTTGACCGGTTTTTTAAAACGGTGACGGAAAAAACTGAAGTCCGTCCGGCATTTTGACAGGTTGCAATTCACACCCCAGACCACAGGGTGGCGAGTTAGCATATTAATTAGCTATTGTCTCTCTTAATGCATGACGTCGTTGGCTCTTCTGTCAGAATATTGTAGCGTCACCGGGGTCTGGCGGCGGCACCGTGATTGACACATCAACGCGAGGTTCTTATTGGTGCACCCGGTGTGCCAGCGTCACATGACGTCACAACTCCGCCCCCCTGACTGGAGCCACCATATTGTGTGTCAGCTCGTCATGTTTACACATTACCGCTACGTACATGCCTCCTATTACGGCGTGTTTTTCTGCTCGTTAATATTAATAATCAAATGGTGAAGGCGTGTGTGGCGGTTGGTTGCTGTAACAGAGAAGATAGACGGAGAGACTTGAAATTCTACCGTATTCTGAGAGACCCGAAGATGAGAGCGAGATGGACTGCTGTAATTCGACAAGAAATCTGGGCACCAAACGATCACCACAGACTATGTAGTAGTCATTTTATATCTGGTAAGATGCATTTAATATATATTTAGAAGATTTTGGGCTGACAACCAAAATTAAGATCATTGTGTGACGTTGGTGATTGGGGTCTATATCGTTGCCTCTTTTTCTTTGGGGGCGGAGTTGTTGGCGGTAAGCAGAGTAAAAAGGGAGAAAAATACCACGACTTCCGTGTCTAATTTTTCGCCGCCAAGCAAGAGTTACAATATTAATTAAAAATGAATGAAAACTAAATACTATTGAATATGTCATCATTATCATTTAAAAAATTTAAGTGACGGGTAAAAATAGACTATGACCGGATTTTTATGACCCTGTCAGTCAAAATGACAGACAACGAAAATGTCTAGCACAACCTCTGATATATATATATATATATATATACACATATATTACTGTCTCCATCCATGTACCTGTTTATAATGTGCACCATGACTTTACAAGTTGATTTTGGGAAAAAAAATGTGCTTTATATTGGGAAAATTGCGGTAATATAAAAATACAATCGAGAACAACATGCTGAATAAGTGTTCAGTGTACAGTGCATGAACAACGAAATGCGAATACACTGTCCTCACCAGGATGCTACGGCTCGGTCCTGGCTATACAGCGAGCTAAACTCCCAAATGATGCTGGATGTCCGTATAATTTGCTGAATCTATTTCGTCCGCGATACCAAACAGGTTCGCATCAACGTAAATAAATGATAATTATGTGCTATTACAGCATCGACACAAACGGTTCGCATGCGTTCGCTAGCATTAGCACATCGTTCAAAGAACCACACAACTGGCTCTAAGTGTCCGATCGCGGGTGGAAAACACCCAACAACAACAGAAAAGATGATACACACAGGTGTTGCCTCTGTAGAGATATTTTACAAGCATAAACAATGAACGTAGGTTCGCAGCCGTGTTTCTCTCTCGCTAACTCACCCACTCGCTCAGAGCTGCGTAGCTGTCCATCTTCTGGCGTGTGAGCGCTCTTCTTCGTGTAAACAAGTGCGAGTGCGCCCCCACGTGGGCGTGAAAGCGCCACAAACTAAAAGCATGCATTTCAATATAAAAAAGTCATTAATACAATTGAACACACATTGCAAAAGCAGAACGCGAACACGGCAATAGCTATTAAGAGTTATTCAGATAACTATAGCATAAAGAACATGCTAACAAGTTTACCAAACCACCAGTGTCACTCCAAAACACCAAAATAACGTGAAATGATATCATAATGTGTTAATAATTTCACACATAAATCGCTGCTGAGTATAAGTCGCACCCTCACCCAAACTATGAAAAAAAACTGCGACTTATAGCCGAAAAATACGGTAGTGTTTTAATACATTTTTCCATTCAACGTGTATCTATTAGCACTTTCTGTTCAAAAGTTAATGAGCAGTTCCATACAGTTTTTAATTAGCAAAACAAAGTGTGACTTGATGTTTGCAGTTCTATGTGCTAGGTCCTTCTTGTGGAGTTTGTACAGTCCTACCATGCTTATGAAACACTGATTAATGGAAAATATATGTATCGAGACTACGGTGTGCAACTTCTGCTGTATTAAATTGAAATTCATACAGAATATATTTTTAAATAACAATTGATGGCTCAGTAGTTCTTTAACATTCTATATAACAAAAGGTACTAAGTCTTCCAGCTCTAATTAAGACTGATTTAATTTGTTAAACTTTCAAAGATCAGCAATAATTTTTGCTCAGATCTTCCTAGCTGAGGTCCAAAACTTGAACAAAAATCAGATGCAAGCAAATACAGCCTTTTGAAAGATGTCATGTGGGTTGGAAATGATTCATTTCAAATTATTCGTATCAATAATTCACAATCAAAATGTTATGCCTGGTGTACCATTTTGCAAACCTAACCCACTTTTAAAAGCACAGGAGACCAGAGAGAAAGAACTAGAATCCTTCATGAAGACATGGGCCATCCAGATACAATTTCAGCAGTTTTTACCCCTTTTTCACTGCAAGCAAGAACATAGGAAAATACATCATGAATTTATGCATTTATCTTTTGCATTTCCGCAAGCCTCTTACTCTCACGATCCTTGCCAGGACAAGCTGCAGCAGAGGCTGCCTATTTACCTATTCAAAAGACCCCATGACGTCTTCAATTGTGCGCCACCGGCTACTGGCTTGTAATCAACTGCCTAATGAGTGCTAATTAATCTCTCTGTCTTGAAACCGTGTCAACCTGATTTACAAAAATGCAATGCCCAGTGAACACTTAGCTCCATTGTCACCGTATGCGCCACAAGAAGGAAGTCATTAAGTCCCCTATTCAGTCATCCATTCTTACCCCGGTCATTCAAGAACAAAGCATTTCCTAAGGAAGTCAAGTCAAGATAGATGGAACAGTTCAAATGAATGGCAAAACATGACTACGCTTTGTGATTAGTTACAAAACTTCGGACTCATGAGATATTTTCATCTCTGTACACCATTTACAAGGAGGCAATTTCTGCTTCTACTAGGGCTGATCGATATTGGAAAAAAACTGACGTTGCGATTTTTGGAGGGTTTGCGATATATTGCGATATTAGGACTAGAAGAATTTTCACCAGACTTGAATAGCTCTTTTTGGGAAGACTGAGGTTGACTCACTATGACCACAGTGTACCCTAATTTTCGCACTATAAGACGCACCTGACTATAAGCCGCAGCCCACCAAATTTGGCCCCAAAACAGCATTTGTTCATAGATAAGCCGCACTGGACTATAAGCCGCAGCTATCCTCACTGTTTTATGGGATATTTACACCCAAAAGATAGTAACCGGTCACTCTTAATTTGACAGCGGCATCATACGACTGTCATAAGACCAAATGAACCACCATGAATCTTTGAACCAATTGGCTGCAAAGCTTCATTCCTTCAAGAAGCTTCATTTGGCCATCACTGCTCCCTTGGGGGAGACAGGCAACCTCTGCTGCCACCTGCTGTAAATACTGTTGTCATCCAACATGCCTCCTAGCATGCATTGCATTGAACAGATGTAAATTTTAATCAAAATTCATGTTCCGTGCTAATTATTTCTTTAGTTTCTTTAGTTAGTTTAGTACTGTTCCAGTTGTTTCATCATTTGTTAGTTATGGTATTTGCTAACACTTTATTTGACAGTGGCGACATAAGACTGTCATTAGACAATCATAATTATTGACATGACACTGTCCTGAGCATTAATGAATGCTTATAACAGATGTCATTTAGTGTAATCCGGCAAAAGATTTCACTTTTGAATGGATGTAAAAATTCAAGCTGGAAATAAATGAAGCTAGTGACATAATTTCCCGGATGACACTTAATGACATTAGCATTCAGTAATCCTCATGATAGTATCATGTCATAATTATGACTGTCTTATGACAGTTCTATGATGCCGCTGTCACATAAAGTGTTACCTATTAACTCAAATAAATTAACATATGAGCCGCACTGGACTATAAGCCACAGGTATCAAAATGAAGGAAAAAAGTAGCGGCTTATAGTCCGAAAATTACGGTATTCATTACAGATGTCCTGATCTAATCACATGATCGTAAATCAGGCCGATCGCAGGTTCTCAATTTAAAATATATATTTGGCGGAACACACAGACAAGACTGAAAAAGCAGTTTCTGCTCTTGCACCCCTCTTTAAAATAAACTGCTGTATTTTAAGCCAGAAGAACTGTTGTGTTTGATAGAACAAATAAAATATATGCTGCCATAGGAGATTCACGGCGCATTAAACCCCCGAACTATTTTTAATTTGTCCGTTTTACCCTGGAATAAAACGAAGGTAATTAATTATATTGATTATTCAAAATGTCTGTCATTTTTAGCTTCGAATCATTAATTGATGTCTAATATTTCGTTAAAAAAAGAAGAAAAAAAAAGACTTTAAAAAATTATTCACTCGCATATTTTAAACTTCTAAACAAATCACGTCACAATGGAAAGAAATGGCGTCTAAAAAAGTCACGAATCTCTACCTCATAACTACCGCTAAATTTATTTTTTGTTACTGTCACATTTTTTCCGATTTGTTAGATGATAAATAATCGATCCAAACAGAGGAAAAATGAAGAAAAAAAAACGTTTAAAACGGTAAATATATATATATATATATATATATATATAAATATATGAAAAAGACAATCTCCCCCACTCCTTATTTCTGCACGTTTCACTCATAATATCCCCCAAAAATCCAGCTGTAGCCATTCACAACTGTGTCTTGACACTGAGTCATACATGCTACATGGACTTTTGGGATCAAAAGAAGGTAAGTATGCGATAGTATCTCATTAAAGTCATGGCATCTGTAAATCTGCTCTCACGTGCTCTCACCTCCAGATAGGGTTTTGCTGTTTAATTTTTTTTTTTTTTTAAATGCCCTCCTGTTCATAATTTTTCTTCCCCCAGAAAATTGAGATTTGAAGCTTTCCAATGATTCATCACACATGCATATGGGACAATTTTGAAATTTGGCTAAATTGGGGGTCTCAGAGCGGAACTTCAAGTCACTTGAGTGTTTTCCGCCATTTATATTTTTCTGTTTCATGTTTGTACAGCTTCTCACCCTCCCTCCTTAAAAGCAGTGCGACTAAAATGTTTTTCTTGGTCCCATTGCAGCTGGCGTTTGGCACTCAAAGTTAACAATTATTGTCAGGTTTGTAGCTTTGATCTTGCCAGAGACACAGAGAGTAAACAATCTGAGGTGTGCTGTAGAAGCTCACTCATTGTGTAAGGGGGAGGCTGTTCTCGGCAGCGTGCGCGTCAAAGCATAATTTTTTTTTTTTTAAATTCTGTATCGGATCGGAACTCGGTAATAGTAGATTCTCAAAATCAGGTGACTTGGACTTGAGTGCAAAAATATGCGATCTGGACATCCCGAGTATTCCTATAATACCGTTTAATCCAGGCTAAGGGGGGTTATCTGTGAATGATGAAGATCGGTGTACATAATTGGTGTATATAATACGGCTCCAGGATGCCGTGTCTTTTATGAAGAAAAACAAGTCTACATTAAAACAAAAAATGGACGTCCTGCGATGGGACTATTGCGCATGCGCACATTGTGATGGCGATGTTCAAACGATATATTGTGCAGGCTTAGCTTGCACTCATCTTTTCTCATGATTCCTTCATTTTCCCCAAACTGTAGTGCAAATGAGGTAGGTGAAGCAGTAAAACATATCAGAAACCTTTCATGGAAATGGAAGAACATGAAAAAGAAAATGTTGCTCAGTACAAGAGAAGCAGTCTCGAGGGGACACCCATTTAAACCGCAACAATCTTGTTCTTTTGACAAGAACAGTGTAAGGTAACAGTGTAAAAAACCTTTTGACACTTCAGCTCTTCAATACCACCAATATGGTCAAATACAAATTGGTCATAGTAGTTCGTCATCATGATAGAACCAAAAATAATTCCCAAAACATTCCTTTAAGACTTTTATAAGCCACTTTAACATACATCATGCAGTTTAAAATTGGGGAAAAAAACTCACCTTAATAATAGAATATAGAAAAAAGATCATAATTAAATGATCAAATTAAATAATACATATAAACTGTGAGGCAATATAAAAAACAATATTTAATACCGATTCAAGGATAGGTGGAAGGAGACGGATATAATTAGTGAAGAAGAATTTTTTTTTTTTTTCTTCAGCAGTTTCTTTTAATTCTCTTATTGAACGGAAGGCAGGCCAGCCGACATGTTAACCCATGTTGCATGTCTCACAAGAAAGTGGAAATTATCTGTTCACAACCTTGCTTCAGAGAAGAAGCCAAGCGCTCCCACTCATATCTTATCTAAATAGAGTCAGGTTACAGAAACATAGGCAAACAATATGGAAATGAATAGACAAATGATGAACAAATACAGTGAGGAGCAGAAGTATTTGCACACCTTGTGATTTTGCAAGTTCAATCACTTAGAAAATAGAGGTCTGAAATTTCAATGATAGATGCATTTCCACTAATACAGATATAGTTTCATCTCCATCTGAAGATTTTCCATTAGATTGAGCTGTAGAGACTGGCTAGGCCACTCCAGAACCTTGATATGCTTTTTACCCAGTCACTCCTTGGTCAGTTCGGCTGTGTGCTTCGGATTATTGTCATGTTGGAAGATTTAGCCACAATTTATCTTCAAATCTCTGATGAAGGGAAGGAAGTTGTGGCTCAAAATCTCTCGATACATTTCACCATTCATCGTCTGCTTTATACAGTACAGTTGTCCTGTCCCCTTTGCCGAAAAGCAGCCCCAAAGCATGAGGTTTCCAACCCCTATACTTCACAGTGGGGATGGTGTTCTTGGGATTGTACTCATCCTTCTTTTTCCTCCGCACACGACGAGTAAAGGCCGAGTTATAATTCAGACCTGCGCTGTCAAGGAAGACCCGATTTACGACCCTGCGCCGTAGCCTGACGCGGTCCTATTGATTTTTCAAACCCTAGCGTCACGTCAACGCATATGACGCGGGGGAAATGGACTGTGATTGGTTCGCTCAGACTGTTGTTTCCGGTTCAGTGCAAAATCACCACCATTGTAAAACATTAGTTTTCTACAAGTAAAAATGGACCAAGCCGACGGGAGTATCATCGAAGAGCAAGTCTTGTCAAGACATTATTATGATTGCCAAATGGCAAGGTCGGCGATTGAAAAAAAAAAAATGGAAGAACCACCGAGACGTGTGTGTTCGGAATCGAGTGGCCACACTAAGCGATGACCCAGTCGGCCAAAAACTGCCAACTTTTTATCACTTTATGTCGTAATATTGGTTGGTGCACTTCATCATTTATTGTGTACATATGTTTGCTGTGAGTCTGTGACTTAATTACGTGTCACACCTCAAGTATATGAAGAATAAAGCACAGGTTTGGTGTCAAAAGAGTTGTTTTGAACTTTAATTTTCAATAACAGACAGTGATCAGTCATCATCACTGATTGAGAGTGCCTCGGTGCTTTTTATGATAACGTTAAAATCAAGGCTCCCAACGCAGTTTGGGAAGTTCCATAGACGCCAGAAATCTGCTATGGCTTCCCACTGGCTGGTTGTAGGACACGGCAAACAAATCAGGCTGGATGGCTTTGCAGACCTTGGACGCAGTGCTAGACGCCAGTTTGAAGCTAGCCGCCACAGCTAGCTCCTCCACCCGAGTCTAGAACTCTCTGTGCGGCATCAAAAGTCGGCCACACCTCCTCAAAAGAGTCTTCTTTGTCGCCTGCCCCTCAACATTTGTATGATCAACATTTATTCAATGTTGATGAGCAGAAGATTTACATTCAAGTGTTCCATCTTGCATTGTTTATTTTTTCTCCGTTAAACTAGACTAGCGGAAGTCAACAAACATGCCCCAAAACCGTACAAACATAACGCCACACCCCTCCAGTGGCTTGGTGGTGAATTACAGAGCAACGCCTTCCCTCTTTGCAGAACTATCGAATGCTCGTTGACGCCGTAATCACTTTGCAGTCACTGCAAGGCGGGAGTATAACTCAGGCTTAAAGTTTGCACAAAAAAGTTCTACTTAAGTCTCTTCTGACCACTGACCATGACTTTCTCCCATGACCCCTCTACATCATTCAGATGGACCCTGGCAAACTTCAGACAGGCCTTCACATGTACTGGCTTCAACAGGGGAACCTTCTAAGAAATGTACGATTTTAAACCAATGCACTGTAGTGTTTTACTGACAGTAACCTTTGAAACTGTGCATACAGCTCTCTTCAGGTCATGCCTGCTGTGTACTTGGCTGAGCTCTCACTTTTCTCATCATGAATGATGCCCCACGAGGAAAGATTTTACATGAAGGCGCAGATCGAGGTAGATTATCAGTCATGTTTAGCCTTTTCCATTTTCTAACAATTGCTGCAACTGTTGATTTATTCTTACCAAGCTGCTTTCCAATTGTCCCATAGCCTTTTCCAGCTTTGTGGAGCTCAACATTTCTTTCTCTGGTGTCTTTCAAAGCTTTCTGGTTTTGGCTATGGTAGCATTTGGATCATGACTGACTGTGGGGTGCACAAGGGACAATAAGGCCATCACGTGTAGTGGGTGGGTAGTTACTCATGGGGTAAAGATGGACTTTTTTTAACGTAGACTGACAACTCTTTGAGTGTCATAATTATTCCTGATTCTCAGGGATACAAATACTTACTGTATGAACCCTAGTAAATTACAAATATATATACACTCACCGGCCACTTTATTAGGTACACCATGCTAGTAACGGGTTGGACCCCTTTTGCCTTCAGAACTGCCTCAATTCTTCGTGGCATAGACTCAACAAGGTGCTGTAAGCATTCCTCAGAGAGTTTGGTCCATATTGACATGATGGCATCACGCAGTTGGTGCAGATTTGTCAGCTGCACATCCATGATGCGAATCTCCCGTTCCATCACATCCCAAAGATGCTCTATTTGATTGAGATCTGGTGACTGTGGAGGCCATTTGAGTACAGTGAACTCATTGTCATGTTCAAGAAACCAGTCTGAGATGATTCCAGCTTTATGACATGGCGCATTATCCTGCTGAAAGTGGCCATCAGAAGTTGGGTACATTGTGGTCATAAAGGGATGAACATGGTCAGCAACAATACTCAGGTAGGCTGTGGCGTTCCAACGGTGCTCAATTGGTACCAAGGGGCCCAAAGAGTGCCAAGAAAATAGTCCCCACACCATTACACCACCACCACCAGCCTGAACCGTTGATACAAGGCAGGATGGATCCATGCTTTCATGTTGTTGACACCAAATTCTGACCCTACCATCCGAATGTCGCAGCAGAAATCGAGACTCATCAGACCAGGCAAGGTTTTTCCGATCTTCTATTGTCATATTTCGATGAGCTTGTGCAAATTGTAGTCTCAGTTTCCTGTTCTTAGCTGAAAGGAGTGGCACCCGGTGTGGTCTTCTGCTGCTGTAGCCCATCTGCCTCGAAGTTTGACGTACTGTGCATTCAGAGATGCTCTTCTGCCTACTTTGGTAGTAACGGGTGGTTATTTGAGTCACTGTTGCCTTTCTATCAGCTAGAACCAGTCTGGCCATTCTCCTCTGACCTCTGGCATCAACAAGGCATTTCCGCCCACAGAACTGCCGCTCACTGGATTTTTTTTTTTTCTCAGACCATTCTCTGTAAGCCCTAGAGATGGTTGTGCGTGAAAATCCCAGTAGATCAGCAGTTTCTGAAATACTCAGACCAGCCCTTCTGGCACCAACAACCATGCCACGTTCAAAGTCACTCAAATCACCTTTCTTCCCCTACTGATGCCCGGTTTGAACTGCAGGAGATTGTCTTAAACCATGTCTACATGCCTAAATGCACTGAGTTGCCGACATGTGATTGGCTGATTAGAAATTAAGTGTTAACGAGCAGTTGGACAGGTACCTAATAAAGTGGCTGGTGATATATATATATATATATATATATGTACGTATATGGGATAAATGTATCCACGTGAGACAGTCTCCAAAAAGATAAGACCAGTAAATATGCGACGCATATCATACCATTTGGCTTCACTGTGACTACGGTGGGAGACAAAGAAAGACTGTTTGCTATCTAAAGATGTTTGCAGCAGAGAGCATGAAGCCAAATCAATTAAAGCACCACTTACAGACATTAAACCCTAATCACACTGGTATAGACACTTGAGTTTTTCAGTGAAAACAATCTTACTGTGCTCATAACAATTCAGCAAATAACACCATTTATACTCACAGTTGAGTGTTAGTGGATGTGCAGAATAATTTCCTCTTCCCAGGGTTGTAACAGAAAATAATTTAGACGCACTGCATTTGATGGTTATGGCGGTCAATCTTAGGGGGATTTGTATAGATTTTTCCACATTTTGAGAATCACTGATTGGTGCTTGTGATAAGGAGGGCAATTACTAAAAATGCCCTTCCACTCAAATAAATTCAAAGTAAAAGATGTGCCTTGACCTATTAAAGGTTTTGAAACAACACCCTGCTGTATATACTACATGTCATACTATATATATTCTCTATTCTACTGTATATAGCCCCTCCGTGACAGGACTAAAAGGTGAATTAAACCAACAACCTTTTCAAAAAGAGCAAGACAAGTAGAGGAGTCAATTTGGCATTACCCCTGGACCCGCCAGTTAATGGAAGAGTCCTTCATGAGAAGTTGATTATGCTCGTTTGCACTGGCTGCAACACAGGTAATTAATCACTGACACATGCTGCGTATACTGATTTGGCAAGATCACGCCAATCGAAACAAGCTGCACACCAATTAGCTCTGACCCATACCACCCAGCTGGGCAACTGGTGAGTGTTAAAAAACATTAATGGAAGTAAGTAATTGACGCACAGATAAATATTAATTTACACTGACTTTGCCAATGTCTTGCCTCAGTTTTTAACAGTGTCAATCACATATTGAAATAATTCCCTTAGGCGAACAACGAAAACAAGTGAACTTTGAGCACTTGGCGTCACGAACGCACAAATGATACCTGCACACACCGGGCGACTGCTAGAATGCTTGCATGCTTTTCCAAACGGATGCCGATGACTCATCCTATTATGCTTCGGAGTCAAAATATGTGCAGCGAGGAGAAAATCTCCCACGTGAAACTCATTCTCTGCTTTGCTCTCAGCAGTGAAGGTGAGCTTGTCACACAGTCAGAGATGATGGCACCGCTTTACACGGCCCGCTTCTATTCAAGCGCATCCAAATCACCCCCGTCAACAGTGTGGATAACAGTTAGTCACACGTGAAATCAAAACCAACACTCACACTGTTGTGGGAAAAGCAGTTGGGTTTGACATAGTCCTATTGTACGCTTTTTGATATTTTGTTTTATCAGTCTATGTTTTGTTCTCTAATCCCTTATCATAACCAACTTATTCTAGTAAATGAAGAATGACTGTAAAATTATATAAACTGACAAAAAATGTATTTGCAACTTTCAAAGTTTTAGCGGTATCAGATGCTTAAACAAAGTGTGCCGCTGCTAGCAGTTATTCAAAAATACAGAATCTTTGACACATTAGTTCAGGGGTGTCCAAACTTTTTCACCGCGGGCCGCTTTCAGAAAAATTGAAGGATGCAAGGGCGAAGTATAAAATGTTTCCATTTTCATTTGTTAAACGCGATGATTTATACTTTAATATTGTACAGAGTAATTCTGACAGGGTCATAAAAATCCGGTCATAATCTATTTTTACCCGTCACTTAAATTTTTAAAATAATGATAATGACATTGTGGTGACCCTTTGTTTGGAATAATTCACCTTCCGTACTTGTGTGTCCATTTGGCCGAGCGCATTAGCGGCTACGACACAGTCACGTGACAGAGGCACTTAAGAGCCGTGTGCGTTCCGGCTTGAATAGAGAGTTCACAGAGAGCAGCAGAGCTACAGCGGCTGGACACAGCAATTCGAGCTAACAAGACTCTTAACATTGCATACCGCTTCAACATATTCAATAGTATTTAGTTTTCATTCATTTTAAATTAATATTCTGTCCGAACAAGCTTAACAGAGAATCCACACCGTGCCATCACACATCAAGCAGATGAATATGTAACTTTTTCTCCGCAGTGACAAAAACAGCTGACTGTGGCCCCAGTAGGTAGGTAACCTACCATATGTAGCATATGGAACAATGAAATTAACAGTTCACCTGCTGTGGCCTGAACGTAGTTTCACACCTTCCTCCTGGTGCGCATGGACTTGAATTGCGTGCCCGCTTGTGCAGTCCCTGTTTTTTCACCTCTTTTATCAACACCATCGTCGTTTTGGGGCTTTTTGAAGAAACTTCGGACACTCAGTTGCCTTGACATTTTTCAGAGTAAGGCCAACGACGTCATGCATCAAGAGAGACAATAGCTAATTAATATGCTCACTCGCCACCCTGTGGTCTGGGGTGTGAATTGCAACCTGTCAAAATGACGGATGGACTTCAGTTTTTTCCGTCACCGTTTTAAAAAATCGGTCAACGACGGAAAATATTCGGTTAACGCGACCCCTGACTTGTATGCACATTATGTGTTTGTGTTATATATTATACTGTATATATATTCATATTCAAAGGGTTCCTTCTGGTTTCCTCGTTATATTTAAGACTTTTTAAGATCTAAGACAATTTTTAAAACAATACCTATTTCACAGCCATATCGACAAAGAAAAACAAAATCCGTAAATTTGCAGTAATTTCTTTTTCAAGACTCAAGTTTGAAAAAAGACTTTTTAACAATTTTTATACAGAAAATAATTACAGTACATCTGAAACAAATGATTATAACAATACTGTATATTTGAGAGAAAAAGCATGTTATTTTGCCTCGTTCAAATCTTAATATCTGAACATTTAAATATGTAAACTAAAGTGCAATCACATTCGTAAATGAATGTTCTTCTGATTTTTGAAATGTAAATAAACCAATCTATTGTGATAAAACAACAAAATTGCAATAACTGCATTAACCATCAAAGTGAGGTCTAACTAACTGTAGTCTTGAAACAAATCTGAATAAGGAAAATACATTGCAATGAAATAATGCAAACTGGTTAAACTTGTGAGTAGCTGAGATCAGTCATGACAGAACATTGCTTCAATGATATCTGGCGCCATGTAGCATCGTGACTGGGTATAACGTCTAGACCGCGAATATAAGACGACCCCCACTTTTTCAGACTTATTTCAATGGAAAAAACTCCGTCTTATATTGGGGCCAATACGGTATTTCTCGAAAGTGGAAATGTTGAATGTGTGCAGGATGGCAGACTACAGCGTATTGAATAGCCTACTCACGCGACACCACCACAGCGCAGACACAGACAACAGGCCAAGTAATGGCGTTCTTGTTAGCATTAGCATTTAGCGTGGCGGGCATCATCTAAACTCTCAGGCAACCTTAACACCTCTGCTTTCATGGTTGCTGTGGACCCAAACGAAGTGAGTAGATCCAGTCTCGCAAATCCACTAGCAATCGTAGCAGCGTAAGGGGGGTTGCAGCGCTAGCAGCTAGCTGTTAGCTGCTGTCGCTTCGTTTACATTAGTAGCTTGCTGGCTGGCTTTAGCTTTTGTCTCTTCATGCTCGTGAGCAGCTGGCTGGCTTATAAAGGCAGATTGAAAAATGCTGGCAATGGAGGGAGTTTGTTTCTTTCCTCTCATGGAGGTTATGTGCTTGGATGATTTAGCATGGGACTTTAGCGCCTTCATGCCCATTGTACCCAGCTGAATCTTTTTTTTTTTTTTTTTTGTATACAATGCAAAAAGCCTCTGACACACTGGTATCCACTGGTTTGAGCAAAAGGTGAAAGAAATGTTTACTCAACCACACTTCGTTGAACTTACATTTCCCCATCTCTCTAATATGAAATGTGTGGCTAGGTGTAAAAAAAAAAAAAAAAAAAAGTGTGTATTGTAGAGCATGATATTTTGTTGGGACTCCCGTCGTGACATGGGATTCGCGCGGAAAACCCAATTTTGACCCGGGGCTGTGTTGCGTTGTCACTGATTGGCTATTCCGCCCCATTTATTTATTTAGGCAACGTTATGTAATCAAAATGACAAATAACACTTTTGAGGAGAACTGAGACACAGAGAAGTTACATACATCATTTTAAGACCCAGATATGAAAATTTAATACTTTTTCAAGACTTTAAGGTACAGTATTATTTCCAAATTCATAAATTCAATGCTTTTGAGACTTTTTCAGACCCCGCGGGAAACCAGCATTCATTCATTTATCTTCCATGCCCCTTATCATCACGAGGGTCGCAGGGGTGCCGGAGTATCTGGGGAAAACCCCCGCATACATGGGGAGAACATGGAAAGTCAGGAAAGCCAGAGCCCGGCGTTGAACCTTTGATCTCAGAACTGCATTATATACAGCTAGTCAAATGTTTCCATGCTACTCTGGACCATCATCAAGGCCCTTATATTTTTTTGTTACCTTCACGGAGGCTAATTTCTTTATTTTCTCCAACTAAAAACACCTCTTGATTGCACTTGTAGTTCCATTCTGTGAGTATTTTTAAACATGGGAGTTCTCACACGTACACACATATAGCGTCTCACTCATCAACTGACATTCTACACAGTTTCCTATCTTGATTTCAACATGTTGTCAGGTTTTGAGCGAATGGAAAGGTTCTAGCTAGCTCCTAGCTCCGTTGCTGAACTCAAGCTTCCTGTGCAGGCCATATTCAACGATATTTTCATAATTTGCTGCAGGGCAATAAAAATAAGTTATCCGCAAGCCATAGTTTGGACACCGCTCAATTAAATGAAGGCAAGAGACTGCCCCGCCAAATGCCAGTGATATTTAGTTTTCAAAATGTATTTCATATTTAATACAGAGCAATTAATGTTATGAGCAGGGGTGCACATAATTTTTTTGCCCAGGTTCTCAGAGGAGGACCTGGAGATGTGACTTGGTCCTCATTGAGCTTGAGAGCCGACCCGCCTAATGCGATAAATTTATGACAAGCTTTACTTAGAGCCAATTAACTTTAATTAATTATATTAACAATGAATGCCTGATTAACATCAACTGGCACAACAAAATTGCCATTACTTTGAAGTGAAATGTAAAGAAATAAACATAAACGCACCAATTCAAAATAAAGGGCATTATGCGGCTCCCACATTAACTCCAAGCCTTTTTAAAAGTGGGATGTCCTCCTCATAAGACCTCATTGAACGTGCATGTTTAGCTTTGTAAAATGCGAGCAAAAACACGTTTGTCAGTGCATGGCGCTGTTTTCATTACCTTTATTCCACCACTTGTCCATAGGGCGAGTACGGTGCTGTCTGACATTGATAGTTTGCTTAATTCCCACGTGCTGTTTTTTCGTGCTTTTCAAAGTTTGGATGGCTGAAATTCTTTGACCCTACATAAAATGCGCTGCTCTTATCTGCGACATTGGGATTCTCACGGCACATTTTGTACCGCATTTCCGTGCGAGCATCATTTACTTCCAGCCACGGTACCTCCTGCAGCCACTTTTCAGCAAAAGTCCTTTTTTCGGTAGCTCCGGTGACGTCTCTGTCGTCTGTCTTTTGACGGGGGTGGGGAAACACGGAAGTAATTACTCAGTGTGGCCTGCCTCATTGACATTTTGAGAAGTCATTTTCTCATGTCCGCCGCAAATACAGTGGTCAGCCATCGGTACGCAAAAGCGTATGGAAGCCGTTGAGGGCCAGCGCGTTTGTCTACGTCCAGTACGCATGCGCGCATGCGCACCACTTATGTGCACCCCTGGTTATGAGTGTTTGTTTAGAGCTGAATTGCATCTACTCATTCATTTTGCTCCTAAAATTTTTCATGAACTTGTGATGGGCGATCAATAATATATGCTGATTATTATTGTTTTATTCTAAAATATTTTTTGTTGCTGGCAAGCCATCGCTCCACAATTCAGTGCTGGAGTTTGGAATCTTTGCAAACAGATACTAACTCGTAAACAAGAAAGGCAGTTCGACGTCTTTGAGAGCAGGGACTGTGGTGCCACATTTTTCCCATATGTTAAGGGAGCTGGGTCTAATGGCACTCCAAATGTTCCCTTTCGTAATCCATGAATAATGTTTGAAGGTTCTGTCAATACCAACATTCTAGCTAGCTTTCTGCTTTTCCAGCGGCAAACAATTAATGTGATAAGTGAAAAAAAAAATACATAAATAAAAACAGTTATCAGCATTGGGTAAAAAGCTGTTTAGTGCACTTAGCTGTGTTTAGAAATATGATGGCCAATGACTTAAAGAGTGGTGGTATTTAGTCAAAATCTTTCCAGACATAAATGAAGGCTCTTGTCTTTGGCTGTATACCTTCAGGCAGTTAGAAATTTTAATCTGTTAATATTTTTCATCTCAGCATCAACATGAACATGAAAAAGATGGTCGTTTCCAAGCATGAAATCATGTTAAATTAGGAGGATTGTGTGATATCCAATAAGCCCGTTTCACACTGATGCTTCAGGCACTTCTGATTCTACAAAAATATGCAAAAACAAAGGAGTTGTGCAAAAATACCGCCTCTCATCTGTAAACTGCAGTTTCCTAGCCTTACTTTGTCACAGTTTAAGTCAAAGCTGTTCAAAAAGTATTTTCAAAATATTATCTTTCATAATGTAATTCAGTAATAACAAACAGGATACACACCATATAGAAAAGGGTTCACAGAGGATGAAGTAAGACTACCAAACTTCAAATGTCACACTCAAAGCCACTTCATGAGAAGGCAAACTCTTTTCACATAAGACACTGCATTGTGTAGAAGCCCTTTTATGAAATGTTTGATTTATGATAGCTTTGTATCAAAACTAGCAATCATCATTGCTCTGCAACCTGACTGTAACGAATCTATGGTGATGTTTAAAACAAAATTATTTTAAAAATGAAATAAAGAGAAACAAAAGAAAATCATGTCAAATTTTTTAATATCAAGGACCAGATTTAAAATTTCACAAAGATTTAAAGATATAGATTATCTATTTTGTTAGACGCAGGTATAAGTGCTTTACTTGGAGTGTAACGCAAGCACAAAAATAAATTTGAAGTAGTAATGATGAGCGAAATGAGTCGTTAAATGGATATTTAGGTATTACATTGGAATCAGTTTGGTATCAACTACACTCATAAAGTATCAACCATTTCAGTTTTTATAAAAATGTTCCCACGAGTGAAAAAGTTTAGCCTGCTCTATGATAGCACCACTTTACGTACCGGTTTACAGCTGCCTACTAGACGTTTTAAATATGCGAATTCGGTCGGGATTCAGTGAAATGCAGTTTTTTCCACACCATCATACAAAACATAATATTTGGCAATTTAGCATATTTATTTGTCATATTCATGGTTATACCTCATCAGAAAAGTAAATAAGCCTCCAAATATGTGTGCCCAACCATTTTTCCCCCTCACACTTTGTGCTTTTACTCTTTCAGTGCCACTGACGTGAAATTACATCTACTAAAACTCAAACTTGGAGTATTAATGACCCATCAACGACTATGTTATAGTGTTAAAGTCATAGGCAGAGTTCGACTTTTCGGGCAGGACATCATGTTGACATGTCATCCATTGAATATGGTACACCCGCCGGTGTCGTTCCAATGTAGTTACCCCCGTCAAAAATTGAATCCCCTGGGCAGAGCCACTGCGCTGCACTGATTTGCTTGATTTTTGTGTTTTGGTGATGTAGTTATCTATGAGGTTTTAAAACATGGCCTATCCATTTAAAAAAAAAAAAAATCCCGTTGTATAACGTAACATACGTACTGTACGTAAAAAAAGGCAATGTTTTACTGTTTTACTCGTCGGATGACCTATAACTAATTCAAGTCCTGTATGGAGTTTCTCCTGTTTAATAAATGTCGATATCCAAGAAATATAACTGTGGTTCTTTTATGGCTTCAATTAATTGTTTAAGTCGACATAACTCATAACTAGTGTGTGTGTGTACGCGCTCCCACGGCCAGAGGATACAATTTTTATGTGGGTAACTACATTGGCAAGACACCGGTGGTGGCACTATTGTACAATTAGCATCTTTAGTGGGGCAAATTGAAACTCCCCTCACCATTTTGGCGGTGCTCTCTGGCGTTTCATGGTCCATATTTTCGATCCTTGGTTCTTGCTCAGTATTTGTTGTCGCCTTTGAAAGCATAAGTTTGAAAAAATTACGTATATCCATCTTGTCTCTGCGGTCCTCGAGTGGTTTTGGCCAAGCAAAGCAAATGGCCGGCTAAGGTGCTAGTCGCATGATCTGTTCAGAAAATAATTTTGACCCTTATAAAAATATCTTTTTTTTTTGTTCATTTCATTCATTTTTGTTGTTTTATTGCTTTACAACTTTTATAGACAATATTTTACTGGAAAACTCTTGATTTTAAAATCACATAGCCTATAGGAAAGTCATTTACATGCTATGACAATTTTCAGCCACTGGGGAAGGTGGGGGCTGGCCCCCCAGTCCCCCCTACAATCTCCACGAATGGTTAAAGTCACTATTTGGCTGACAATAAATAATTTCACAAACAGCTTGTTCTATCAAATGTTTGCTCCTAAAATAATCAAATTAATGAAACCAAACTACAGTGATGCCTTGCTACTTTGCACTTCAAACTGCAGTATTTTATAGAGCTGTCGCGATCCGATCACGTTGTCTCTCACTCTTGCTCCTGCCGCTTTTCTTGGTCAGGCAGTGCACTGGAGTTGCTCATTAAAGTTAACGATACTTGACAGACAGTTAAGGTTTGATCCTGCCAGAGACGTTTTTAAGCCAAAATTTCAAAGCACCGTATGCATCAACATCATTTAACTTGTTAAACAGTTGCTGGGGCAACTCATTGTAAGTGAGCAGCTTGAGCTGATTTGAGTGGACTCACACAATGAAGCATTTAATAAAGACAAGCAATTTTCTACTTTTTGTTTAAATGGATTGGGCGTCCACTTTTTTTACTATTTAAAAATAATTCGGTGGGTTTTTTTGGGGGGGGGGGGCGAAACTTCGCAGTTTTTCACTTATCGCGGCGGGTTCTGGTCCCCATTAACCGCGAAAAATGCGGAATCATTGTATGTTGTACTACGGAAGGAAGGAAGGAAGGAAGGAACAATGAATTTTTGCCTTTAGTAGACTCCACATTTACATAGTCATAAAACTATATTTTGCTGGCCATGTAAATCAGTCAAAATCCCTGAAATCAAATGGCACTCTATAGGTTTTCTTTTCATAGATTTATAGTATTGAAAGTGTCTTTAAGTGAAAGCAAGTACTTTCCCCGCTCTTCTTTCTGTTCCTCTCCCATTTATGTCATCCATTTCTATGACCACCTGAGGCAAGTGGTGCACACTGGAGTCAAGTGCAGTGTACAATTTGAGACAGAGGGTTCAAAACCTTGTCATGATGTGATTTTCTTTCTCCCATTGCACATGTCTGGGCTTAGCTCCATTTCCTGGATCTCGCCTCTTCAACCGCCTCTACCCTCGCGGCGCATCCCTCGTGTGCTTCCAGGAATTCATCTCCACCTGGGGGATGAACGTGATTTTCTACCAACCCTCATTTGTACACTTACCCTGAATAACTCCATTCTCCTCTTTTCCCTCACACTCTCATCTACTCTGGGCTGCACACATGCAAAAATAAGAATAAATGAATAGGATGACACCAGATAAGCCAGATAAGTGTGGCAGTGTGGTTACTGATATGGGAGCGAATAAATCCATCATCCTTTTCATCAGCAGTCTTGAACCCACCTCGCTAACCCTCTCTAGGGTCTCTCCTTCAATCTTCCCACTTTTCATCATTATCTATTATCTTTTGAAAGTTCAGGCATATTGTTCCGGTTCCAACACTTTTTGTTGAAAATAAATAAAATCCCAGGCTTCTCTTAAACTATTATTATGTTGATAGATTGTACCACAAAAGTAACACAAAACATACACTTTTTGCACTTTTCCCCCTTTTTTTAGGGCTGCATGTCTCCCTAAAGTGGTTGTGACTGACAGCAGCTGGCCTGTCAAAGAGGCGCGAGTCAAGATGGCAAAAAGTGAAGGAGGGACGGACAGGACAGCATGAGGAGATAGGAGGAGACGTTTCTAATTCAAAGAGACGTGCAGTGTTTCCGTGGCAACTCGGTTCCCATGGAAACGGCCGTGCTAAAGATGCCATTAGTGTGTGGGAAAAAATATACTCTGTAGTATACAGTATATGCAGAAATGACGCGTTGGCATTTGCGCACATAGGCAGGCTGACACATATGAGCACAATTACAGTCAATAACCCACCTGAGGTCGACCATAATGGGTCAGTTATAGACTGCTCATCCACTCACTCAATTACAATGTAAGTTGGTCTCCTTGCAAAAACAAGTGACAAGCATGCTGCTAATCTTATGAGTTTCCCTCATTGATCTGACTTTTTTTTTTTTTCTTTTTTTTTTATCCAATTAAGCTGGCAGGAGGGAGTTTCTCCACATATTTTTTTCAGCCTGAAACAGCCGACACGTACACACACATGCCAATGATCACTCTTACGCTATATGCAACTGGCTCAAACTGAACCAGGCTGACAGAAGCAGACTTCACATTAAGTCCTCACTGTGTTTATTCGGGCAGGTGATGGTGGTGGGTTTCTCATACAGATGCAGGGGAAGAGGTATGTATATACTGTAAACATGTAAATATAGTAGTATTGTGGCATTAACCACTGGCATAAACATTTCACTTTGCAATTAATTTATCAATTTAAAATAAAAAATAAAATAATTTATTAATTTTAATTGATAAAAAAATTTTCATTATCAGTTTTCGGCCAATATGCATTTGGCAGTGCTGCCATGTCCACTTATTGTATGACTGTATTTCTGGTGTTTTGTCACCCTCTGCTGGCTCTTAGGTGTAATTAGTTTTGATAAATTCCAGCACTTTCTTTCGTAATCATATGTCAACCCGAGCTGATTGCGAATAGAGAGAGCTACAGTAAATGGAGGCGCTGTGTACCATAGCAGTTATTGCCATCTCACCACGTTGTTTGTGCCCTTGTAAGTTATATTCTTCCTTTGTATTATATTCATGAGCGTTGTGTAATATACTGGAGTTGTGTTTATTTCATTTTTTTCTTGCATTTGTGGTAAAATGCAGTTATATTATTTCATTGCTTGCAAGCTATACAAACAGTTGTTTTGTTGTTTTCAGTTTCACTTTTTACTTCAGCGTCTGACTTCTCTTTAGAGCCTGATTTGCTCGCTGTCTGTCGATTTGTGTACCGACACACAAATTGAGGACAGAGTGAGTGCCTAATAGGTACTTTGTCCAAAAATTTGTTTGCACTAGTTCGGTTTCAACATTAAACACAGTGATGCAATATGGGCACAATATATTTTTCCATAACTTCAGTTGAAGTTGAGCTCTTATTTTTCCACAGAATATGTATTTGGAAAACCTTGAAGTTGTTACATTAGTCATTATTAAACCATCCAGTGGGGCATCACAATACAATAAAATACAATTACTCACAAACCCGTCGACGGGGGGGGGGGGGGGTTGGGGGGGGCATCTGGTATGTTGTCCCGGGCCTCAGGACCATAGGGGCCCCTGAATGACCCTTAATTTATTTTACTTTACATTCATATATTTTTTTAAATTTAAATCATTGTCTGATTAAATATTATGTTCTACTCGATATATACTTAAAAACTTTAACATATTAAATATTTCAAATACCGTATTTTTCGTACTATAAGTCGCACCTTAGCATAAGTTGAACTAGCCCAAAAACGCGCAATGAGGAGGAAAAAAAAAACATCAGTCACACCGGAGTATAAGTCGCATTTTGGGGGGAAATTTACTCGATAAAATCCAACACATAGAACAGATATGTCATCTTAAAAGGCATTTTAAAATAAAAATAAAATAGAGAACAACATGCCAAATAAGTGTACAGTATGATAATGTTACATGATGTATGAACAACGAAATGGGAACGTGGCCGGTATGTTAATGTAACATAGCTATTAACTCATTTGCTCCCAAAAACGTGTAAATACGTTCTATTTTCAATTGTTTCAGTGTCCCAAAGACATATTTATACGTCTTTTACGTTTTTTGTTTTATTTTGATTTTTTGTTTTTTTTCAAAAAAGACATCTCTAGGGCGTGATTCAATTCAGCTCCAAAGCGTAAAGCTGAAAATTCATTTTAAAGCAATAAAACTGGCCACTGAAGGGCAGTAGCGCATTTGGTAAGACTGATTCAATGGCAACAAACGGCCAAGCCGCACGGCTGAATGGATGCCAGGCGGCGGACGACCGAGCAGAACAACCGGTAGGACGCCCGGGATGCCAGGCGCTGGACGACCGAGCAGAACGACCGGGACCACTAGTGCAGCGGACGTTGCCTTTGAGTCTGTGCTGCTCGCGAGCAGAGCCTGCAGAAACTCAAAAAAAAAAAAAAAAATCATCTTTATGAGACAGACGGCAATGAGTGAAAAGTTTAACCAGCTGCCACTGCCAGAACAGCATCATTTTTCAGTTAGTTATGTGTAAATAATTGTTACTTTGCTATCAAAAGCTCGATTTGTCCAGTTGTTTATCTTATTTTGTAAAAAGAAAAAAATATTCAGATGTTTGGGATGTAACTAAAACAAAAAATAGCTGTGTTAAAGTCAAAGTTATGTTTGAAATGTATGCTGTCATAAAAAGCTAAATTTCTCCATTTTTTCAACTGAAATTGGAAAATTGCTCAAAATAAGCTATTTTCTAATGCTGATTTCTCAGGAATGGAAAAAGATGTACTTTTTTCTGCTGAAAGAAGAGAGTGTAATCTTTCTTTTGGTTCCATGTTTATACAGCAATAGATCACAATTTTCTGTGGGCCTTGCAAAATCAGTCAAAATCCATTAAAACGGCCAGGAGTGAAGGGCTTTGCTACGGTGAAAATGGCTGGGAGTGAATGAGTTAAGAGTTATTCAGATAACTATAGCATAAAGAACATGCTAATAAGTTTACCAAACCATCAGTGTCATTCCAAAACACCAAAATAACATGTGAAAATATATAATAATGTGTTTATAATTTCACACATAAGTCGCTCCAGAGTATAAATCGCACCCTCAGCCAAACTATGAAAAAAAACCGACTTATAGTCCAAAAAATACTGTATAAATTTTTTTCCTTTTTTTTTTTTGCACAGCATAGCACTCTCAGTTGTTTGGTAATGTAGCCTACATTAGACGGTAGATGGAAATTGTTTGTTTATATTGTGTCACATCACATTACAGTCTGTTAAATTTAACTGTCCATTCATTCATTCATTCATTCATTCATTCATTTTCCATGCCGCTTTTCCTCAGGAGGGTCGCGGAGGTGCTGGAGCCTATCCCAGCCAACTACGGGCTGTAGGCAGGGGACACCCTGAACTGGTTGCTAGCCAATCGCAGGGCACAAGGAGACATACAACCAATCACGCACACATTCATACCTATGGACAATTTAGAGTGTTCAATCAGCCTACCGTGCATGTTTTTGGGATGTGGGAGGAAACCGGAGTTCCCGGAGGAAACCCACGCAGGCACGGGGAGAACACGCAAACTCCACACAGGAAGGCCGAAGCCCGGGATTGAACCCTTGATCTCAGAACTGTGAGGCAGATGTGCTAACCACTCAGCCACCGTGCCGCCTAACTGTCCATCTCAAATTAAATAATTAGAAGTCTGTTGACAGCCCTGATTAGCCATAATATGTTAAGTCCACGAAGGCATATATCGGTATAGGTTTGATATCGGTATCGGATTTTTGGAGTTGGACAATATCAGGATATCGGTTAAAAAGTCATTAACAGACAACTTTAGTCTAGTCACCCTTCCTAATGTGTGTCTTGGCTGCCCAACTTCTACTTATATGTAAAATTATTTTTGCCCAATCTGATTTCAGTACATGTACTGTATATGCAATGTACCTAGAGCCTTTGGAATCCAGATTTCTGGGACCTACCACATACTCATTGCATTAATTGATGTTTCTATTTTAACCAATTGAATTTAAGTGTCACCACTCAGGGCACTGACGAGCTCCCTTGAGTGGTCATTTTCTCATTCTCTGATTCATTCAGACATACTCAACTGGGACCGAGAATACCAGAGTGGATGGCAGTAGGACATAATTGAAATTTCATTTGGCGCTGGACATTAAAGAAAAATTTACATTGTAAGGATGAATTGGTATTTCCTTGCGTGGCTTGAATGTTCGAATGCAGTAAAGGATTTTTTAACACTTCCAAAAGTGGTAGTAGCTATCAGTACCCAATACAAAAACTACAAATAAACAAAAAAATAAACAAAAAAATTCAATGTATTTACTTATATTTCAGAAATAATTTTTTTTAAAAATCTTAAATTTACATTAAAAAAAACACACAATTCTGCAAGGGTTCCAAAAGTATTACTCGTCCAGCACGAAACGTAAATAGAACTCTGGACAACAAAAAATTAACAAAAGTTCACCTTAAATAAAAACCGAGACACATATACATATGTATCTATATACACACAAACAACAAGCATGAGTAACCATTTGAGGATTTATCAACTATAGTAATACTAGATATAAATGCATTTCAGGTGCTGCACCCTCACTGATAGATTTCCTTACGACAATAAAAATCCTTAAATATTTTTATGAAAACATAATTTTTCCTGTTGAAAAAGCAGAGAATATACTGTAAGCCGTGTGAGCTGGTGCCTGTCGAGGAGAAGGGCTTACTTTGATGCCAAGCAGGAGGCTGGGGGGGAAAAAGGGAGATTAGAGAGAAGAGCGAGTGCAGAGACAAAGATGCGGCATGAAGATGAGAAAATGAGAGAATGGTACGGAAATCGTGGAAACAGAAGTGAAAATGAACGGGAAAAAGCAGTGTGTTGACTAAACATGACTGTGCGTGATAACACTGCAGCTGTTCTACGCTGCAGTGTTACAGCATCTCAGACCTCATCATGATGTTATCAACATCTTTACATTCATACAAAAGAACTTTAAAAAAAAAAAAAAAAAAAAAAAAAAAGAAACTCTACATTGATAATCTGAGTGAGTAGACCTTGTTTTGGGAATTTTACAGCATACAGGGCAATTAAGAGTTGCACAACATTCTTTCAAATAGCACCTTGTTGCTGCAAGATACTGGGGAGCACTGCAGTCTACTGGAGAAGATGCATGAAATGAACAGCAAGAAGACACAGAGAAGGTCCACGACTACCATAGTTTTTGGACTGTAAGGCAAGGCAACAAAATTTCACATGACAACTGTATTTGTTCATATATAAGCCGCATTTGTCCACATTGTATTATAGGATATTTGACCCAAAAGACATGCAGCTCATAAAACTGTAAAAATCCATGAATTAACAACACTGCACTATTAGCCGATGGGTTTAAAAAGCAGTTTTTGTACGAAAATTAAAGCAGTATCCATTAATACTGGTTGTTCCCATTGAGAGCAACGCCTTGTTGTGCTAGCTGTTGTTAAGTGTGAGGATTGCTGTATCATTTACATCTTAGCCTTGAGCTGGCTTACTTTGTCAGATGAAGCATTTTGTTTTCTTTGTGTGTGTGGGAGAGGGGGTGGGGTCAGCAAACTTCCAACTTGTCATGATCAAAACACCTGAAGGAAGTTTATTTCAACTTTTATGTGGAGACATATGAAGATGAGTCATAACAGGCACTACATAATACTACATAACTAATATATATGGTGGAAAACACAGACAAGAGTGAAAAAGCAGTTTCTGCTCTTGCACTCCTTTTTAAAAGAAACTGCTGTATTTTACGCCAAAACAACTGTTGTTTGATAGAACAATATGTCTATATGCTGCAATTGCAGATTCATGGCACATTAAGCTCCCAAACTATTTTTAATTTGCCCGTTTTACCCTGTAAACCCCCGTTTACAGACGTCACGCAACCGCTTGTGTTTCAACCCAACCATAAATAGAAGGTAATTAATTATATTTATTATTCAAAATTCATTCATTCATTCATTTTCCATGCCACTTTTTCCTCACGAGGGTCGCGGAGGTGCTGGAGCCTATCCCAGCTAACTAAGGGCAGTAGGCAGGGGACACCCTGAACTGGTTGCCAGCCAATCGCAGTATTATTCAAAATGTCTGTCATTTTTAGCTTAGACATTTATTGATGTCTAATATTTCGTTAAAAAGAAAAAAAAAAAAAGATTCACTCGCATATTTTAAGCTTTTCAACAAATTACGTCACAATGACAAAAATGGCGTCTGTAAAAAAGTCACGGATATTTGCCTCATAACTATCGCTTAATTGTATTTGTTTTGTTTCTGTCGCATTTTTTCCCGATATGTTAGATGATAAATAATCGATCCAAACAAAGAAAAATTGAAAAAAAAAAAAAAAAGTTTATAAAGGTAAATATATGAAAAAGAAAATCTCGACCACTCCTTGATGTCTGCGATTTCTGCATCGCGACCCTTGTTATATGACCAGGATTCACCCATAAAATCCCCCGAAAAAGCCAGCTGTGGCCATTCACAGCTGTGTCTTGACACTCAGTGATACATGCTATATGGAGTTTTTGGATCGAAACAAGGTAAGTACGCGATAATATCTCGTTAAAGTCACGGCGTCTGTCATTCTGCTCTCGCGTGCTCTCACCTCCAGATAGGGTTTTGCTGTTTAAAAAAAAAAAAAGTTTTAAATGCCCTCCTGTTCAAAATTTTTCTTCCCCCAGAAAATGGAGATTTTAAGCTTAGTGGATTATATCAAGTAAATTTCCGCCCAAAAATGCGACTTATACTCAGGTGCGACTTGTATGTTTTTTTTTTCCTTTTCATTGCGCATTTTTTGGCTGGTGCGACTTATACTCAGGTGTGACTTATAGCCCAAAAAATATGGTAAGTATCATGATTTCTATCCCTTAAAGCCCAGTGTATTTGTTGACATCCCACTCTGAAAACCTACCACTGATTTGCCTGCAAGATTGCTTTTCATTGAGAAAAAAAATCTATTTAAACTGATGGCGCAGAATATTTCCTTCTATTTTAAACAGGTCCACCATACTATAGACCCTACTCACCTACGTCACAAAATGGGCGTGTCGCTGTTTCCGGCCGCCATATTGTACCTATTTTTTAGACCTACTCTCATTGTTTTCAATTAGTCGAGCAAGTTATAGAGCAATTCATGGAAGCCCCGGTGTTATCTGACGCTGTAAACTCATTGGATGCGTTGCATAAAAGGCGTTACGTGGAAAAGCTTCAGTTTATCCATTCGCCAGATCCGTATTTGATGCCTAAATCGATGTTTTTCGACCCGCTGGCTTCGCCTGACATCTGCTATCCTGATATTTACAACTATCTTGTCCACACAAAATCAGCCTATTCTCACGAAAGTTTGAAAAACTTTAAGAGCTTGGAGGCTTATAAATGCTACGTTGCTGGTTGGGTGAAACAGGTCCTCGTACACGAAAATTCGGCAGGAATCTTGTGCTCGGAAGGTGAGTTACGAAATTTTCAATTCAAAATCTTTTGTTCTGGCTAACATCCACTGTCAAGTCTAATGTATTTCATATCATTTGTCAATGGAGCTAGGGCTTTTAATGTTTATATGGTTTAGCGATAGCACTCTCACTACATACATATATAATATGTAATAAATATGAAGTGCGATAGCACTACTCCAGATTGTCCCTAGTTGAATTTATTTTTTGGCTTTTGACCTCAATAGTGAAATTGTAAATTAATTGTATGACAACTGTCTGATTATCCCCTTATAATTATATATTCTCAGGTAGTTCATTCACAACGTCTGAGTGTATGTTGTCGGCGATTAGCCTAGCAATGATCTTAATTGTGGTTGTCAGCCCAAAACTCTCTAAATATATATTAGATGCATCTTACCAGATATAATATGACTACTACATAATCTGTGGTAGTCGTTTGGAGCCCAGTTTTCTCGTCAAATTGCAGCAGTCAATCTCGGTCTCCTCTTCGGGTCTCTCGGAATACGGTAAAAATTCAAGTCTCTCCGTCTATCTTCTCTGTTTTTGCAACCGACCGCCACACACGACTTCACCATTTTGATTATTAATGTTAACGAGCAGAAAAACACGCCATAATAGGAGGAATTTACGAAGCGCTAATGCATTAACATGACGAGTATACGGACAACATGGCGCGGGGGCGTGGCTGTGACGTCACGTGAGTAGGGTCTATACTACCTTATTTTAAAAAAATATACAAATATAATACAATGAATGTATTTTAATAAATAAATATATTTTTACATATAAGAGAAAAAGAACACAATCCATGTTTTATTCATGCTGAATGAAAATATGGTTTGTGACAAATTGGTGACAGCAGGTGTGAAAGAGTTAATGATTCCAAAAAATTTGCCTATGCATATATCATCTGCCAAAGCAGGTGCTGGCCGTCTGTAAATAATTCACACATCTTAATATATTAACGTTCCCTTGGTGTGGGTGAGATGCAGGAATGAGGTCAGGACTTATAGGAGGAAAAAGAAAGTGAAGTGGGTGTCACTGTCAACATATATAACGGCCAGACAGATCTGTGTGTCAGTCATGCTCAGCAGCTGTCACAAACACATTTCACTTGCTGCACACCATCATTAACACAAGTACATGCTGCACCTTCCATACACACAAATACTGCATATTGTAGGTAAGACAGCAGATTTTTTACCCCCAATAATCAAATAAATTTGAATATTAAAGTTGTTCACAACACAAGAAACCACAAATGCAGTTTTTAAATAAAAGTTATGATTAAGGGAGAAAAAAATCCAAACCAACTGTGATTTCACCCTAAACCTAATAAGTGGTTGGGCCACCCTTTGCAGCAATAACTGAAATCATACAATAATTTCCAACGTGTCACTTGCAGTGCTTTGGAGGAATTTCGGGCCATTCATCGAAGCAGGAATGTTGTAATTTTACCACAATGGAGGTTTTCTGCTGCCATTTTAAAGTACGGTAATTAAAAACTCCATTTTAAGGGTTTTCACCCTTTTTGAGCAAAATACTGTATATGGCAATGTCGATAAAAGGGAACCCATTAGAAACCAAAAATACGCAAACAAAATGGTCCAGTAATTTCGCTGTCTGGCCGTTTTTCAAAAACGGATGTTAAAACAAAGGGCTTCGAACTTCTGTAAGTTTTCAACGTCGCAAAGACTGAGCTCCCACCTCCAATTTCAAAGTCCCACTTTTCCTCCCTCTACCCATAATCCCGCAACCGTCCTTCCCCACACAGAAACATGTTGAACTTTAGTTCCAGTCATTTTTCTTCATTTTTATAGGATTCAGGACATTGACGAGTCCACTCTTAATTACGTCTTCATTTTGTTTTTGTGTGCCATTGCTTTTTTTGGATCATTGTCCTATGGCTGGGCATTCTCCCTCGGGATTTTTGAGTAGACAGCAAAACACATGGTTCCATTTATCAGAGAAAGTCTTCCAGGTCCTGAAGTAGCAAAACAGCCACACTACAACTGGCCTATTGTACAGTACTGTTGGCATGATGTTCTCTTACTGAAAGGTTAATTTTTACACCCACTATAATGGGACAAACCCATACGTGGAGATTAAGGGGGCGGGGGGCATGGCTCCCTCCTGGTGGCCGAAAATGTCATTCGATGTAATCGACTTTCCAAAATATGAATTTAAAATAAAAAGACTTTGCCAGTAAAATGTTGTCTATGAAAGTTGGAAAGCAATAAAACAAACAACAAAAATGAATGAAATTAACAAAAAAAGATATTTTTATAATGGGTCAAAAATATTTTTCGAACAGATCATGTGACTAGCACCTTAGAGACAGTCATTTTCAAATTGGTCAGGAACGGCCCTACATTTAGACTGGGAACGTTCCTTCATTCGAAACCAGCGCATTCACAGTCATTCTGTCCGATTTTCTTGGCATTTACAGGTCACTTGCTGTTCATTTTAGGGCATATACAGGTCATTTTCTGTTGAGTTTGAGTCGCTGCCTATTCTTTTAGGTGATTCCCAGGTCATTTCCTGTTCTGTAACTCAAAATAAACAGGAAGAGACCCATAAAATACCCCAAAATCAACAGGAAGCAAACTGGAAATCAACAGGTAAATGACCTTAAATGGCCCAAATGTACCTCATTGTAGTGTAGTGTAGTGTAGTCTATTCTGCCACTACTGGCCATAGACGTTCAATCTGTTTGAAGTGGGAGGACGTTCATTCGCTGCCACCCTCCCAGTTCAAATGGATTGGACGTCTACTAATGATAAACTCATTCCAATTCACAGCAGAAGCTTGTTTTTCTGTTTATTAGTTGTTTGTAGAATATCCTAGAATGATTTCCTGACCAATGTATCGATAATCGTTGTATCGTCAGATCATCTTATCCTGCGGTACCAAGAGGTTCCCACTCCCACTCACTACTACCACCTCCTTCTTCAATGCATTTAGAACTAACTTGACCTTCTGCCATTTTGGGATTAAATACCCAAAGCCGGCTTTCTCCCCATTTAACGGTTCTCTCAGACTGATGCAAAAGCATGAAAACCATCCCATTTAGAGACCTTTTTTTTTTTTTTTTTTTTAAATCCCCCCGCTAGCACGTCTTATCTTTATATCTTTTATCTGACACTTTCTTTTCATCCTCCGTATTCCCAAAACACTAAAAAGCATCATGAGATGATGTTCGTGACCAGTTGTTTCAGAGTTAACTTTCAACCCCAGATGATATGGACTCTTGTGGCAATAGCACTGAGACCTTGAGGCCTATGACAAAACTAAATTGAACTAAGTTGCATATCTCAAGCTACGATATGAGAAACATTCTTATTTTTACTGCCTCTGAGTTTCCATGTACTTCTATTAAACCATACTGTAATGGAAATTTACCAGAGCAGGCGGCTATCTGTGATCAGACAATGCTTTGGCAAGCAGCAGCCCTTCACTCAAGGTTATTAAGCAAGGCAAAGACTCAGATAGTATAATTTCTTGTTTTTCTTTTTTCCTTTGGCATGGCGATTCTTCGGTGTGTCTTCGTGTGTGTGTGTAAATACAGCTGACAAATTACTCAGTCCGTCTACTACATCCCTTGCATGGAATATGCGCGCATATCCTGTCTTTTGGCCATCATTAGATTTGTCGTGGCAGCACAACGGAATAGTGATCAGTCTAACTCACAGTTCTGAAATTCAGAGTTTGAATCATGCCTCAGGCCCTCCTGCTGTGTGGACGTTGCAATTTCTCCCAGTGTTCGTGTAGGTTTCCTCCAGGTACTCAGACTTCCTTCCACATTCAAAAATCATGCATGACAGATTTATTGAAGAATCTTGTCATGTTTATGTGCCTTCTCAGTTCTTTTCTTTCCTTTCCAGCACATTATGCAGCTGGATGGGCGGGGCTGTGCTGCACACCTGTGGCACATTTGGAGCGCTCATTATTTAAGGACTCCTGTCACCGTCTGCGAGTGTCGGACTATTGCATTTGCTTGTTACCTGCTTTGCTTACCGCTGTGTGCTCATCGTCACCCTTGGTGCTTCCCGACATTCTTCGATCGTGTTCTGGTTTGATCTCATTTACCTTTGTGTTTTATTGGGATTTTGTAATTATAATTTTGTACTGTTATATTCACGCCATTTTGGCGTGCTCTCTCAGTTGTATTTTCTTACTCGCGTTTTCTAGCGTGCTCTCTCAGTTGTATTTTCTGACCCGCGTTTTCTAGCGTGCTCTCTGTTGTATTTTCTTACCCGCGTTACTTAGCGTGCTCTCTCAGTTGTATTTTCTTACTCGCGTTACTTTGGCGTGCTCCCTTTGTTCTCGTTTTTTGTAATAAATACTTCTAATTTCAAAGTCTGTGTTTGGATCCATATTGTAACATAACAGAATAGTCCGACCATGGATCCCACAGATTCTGAAAGTACTCGTCGTGTAATCGCCTGTCACGGTCACGTGATCAGCCAGCACGAACAGTCACTGCGTGAACTAGCAAACGCGATCGGCTCGCTAATTACACGAGTAGAAAAGATGACGTCACCTTCACAGTCTTGTGGCATAGTTGACGCTGCGGTGGCGCCCGATCAGCTCCCTCCCTCTTCGATGGGTCCGCCGGCGTCCTTTCGGGAGCCGGTGTTGCCACACCCCCATCGATATGAGGGAGAACCCGGTGCTTGCCGACAATTTTTGCACCAGTGCTCCCTTGTTTTTGACCAACAGCCATACACATTTGCGAGTGATAGCTCCCGTGTAGCATATGCCATGAGTCTCCTCGCCGGTAAAGCTGCTACGTGGGCCATGGCGGTAAGCAACTCTACACCCACGATCCGTCAGTCATACGAGACTTTTAAGACTGAGTTTATGAGGGTTTTTGACCATCCGGTTAAAGGCAAGGAGGCAGGCAGCCGCCTGCTGGATTTTTTTCAAGGCGATCTGTCTGTGGCGGACTACTCCATTCAGTTCCGCATTTTGGCCGCGGAGTGCGGTTATGGCGAAACGGCTCTGTGTGGTATTTTTCGGCGGGGGCTGTCGCCTGCTGTCAAAGATGAGTTGGCGGCCCGGGATGATTCATCGGGTCTGGAGGACCTGATTTCTCTGTCCGTGCTTTTGGACAATCGTCTGAAGGAGCGCGAGAGGGAACGAGCCATGGAGACTCGGGGACGTCGTTGGCCTTCGCCGCGGGGCGGCCCGACAGCGGACCGTGCAGATGGCTTCGTCGAGCCGTCATTTGTCTCCACGCCGACGCGGGGTCCAGGCTCGACAGGAGTGGAGCCTATGCAACTCGGTGGCGGTCGTCTTTCTGCAGCGGAGCGACGGAGACGGATGACAACGGGTTTGTGTCTGTACTGCGGCTTGCCGGGGCACCATGTCGCCGCCTGTGACGCGATCCCTTCAGGTCGCCTCGGATCTTCGGCCGCTGGGGCTCCCCTCGCCCGAGGGGGAACGAGATTCAGGCATGACCGCAGTCCATCGAACGAGTTGCCTCGCGACAAATTAAATGAACCAATACACCCTCGAGGTGATTTGAGACTGCAACTGCCGGGAGAGGTGTCATATAGTGGGATTAATTTTAGGTTTACTGCTTTAGTTGATTCGGGGGCGGATGACTGCTTTATAGACCGAAGTGTTGTTGACGCTCTTAAATGTCCGTTGATAAAACTAGCTCGGCCTAAAAAGGTTTTAGATCTCGATGGGCGACCCCTGGCGGACGTGAGATTTATTACGCCTCCGCTCAAAACAAAGCTTTCCGGTAATCATTTTGAGATCCGTAGTTTTTTAGTGATGCCGTGCAAGTCGGCTCCAGTTGTACTTGGGCTCCCCTGGTTAAAAGTGCATAACCCTAATATTGATTGGGCCAAGACACAAGTAGTGACGTGGAGCTCATTTTGTTATGCGCACTGCTTACGTTCTGCATGTTTACTTCCTGGTCAAACGCAGGCGGCCATCGAGCCGGTCAATTTGGAGAATGTTCCGGCCGAATATCATGACCTCCAGCACGTTTTTAGCGAAGAGCGTGCCAAGACCCTGCCACCGCACCGTCCGTACGACTGTGCAATTGAATTATTGCCTAATGCCGCGTTGCCTAGCTCTAGATTATACCAGGTCTCTAAACCGGAACAAGAGGCAATGAGGGAATACATCTCCTCTTCCTTGGCTGCTGGCCTTATTCGCCCGTCATCTTCTCCTTTGGGGGCGGGGTTTTTCTTCGTCGGCAAAAAAGATGGGGGTCTTAGGCCGTGTATCGACTATCGGGGTCTCAACGAGATCACTATCAAAAATAAATATCCGCTGCCGTTGTTGGATTCGGCTTTTGCTCCGTTGAAATCAGCCACAGTATTCACCAAATTAGACTTGCGCAGCGCTTACCACTTAGTCAGGATTCGTGAGGGAGACGAGTGGAAAACCGCTTTCAAAACCCCGCTCGGGCATTTCGAGTACCTGGTCATGCCTTTCGGCCTAACTAACGCACCTGCTGTTTTTCAGAGCCTCATAAATGATATATTGCGTGACATGCTAAATGTGTTCTGTTTTGTTTATTTAGATGACATTCTGATATTTTCTAGAAGCCTGCAGGAACATCACCAACATGTCCGCATGGTTCTGCAAAGACTACTAGAAAATAAACTGTTTGTCAAAGCTGAAAAGTGTGAGTTCCACCAAGGGTCAATCCAGTTTCTTGGTTTTATTGTGGAAAAAGGGCAGCTACGACCTGACCCAGCTAAAATTAAGGCAGTAGCAGAATGGCCGACTCCCACTTCACGTAAGCAATTACAAAGATTCCTTGGGTTTGCCAATTTTTATAGGCGTTTTATCCAAAATTATAGTATGAGGGCTGAGCCCCTGACCAGGCTGACCTCTAACAAACGCCCCTTTGTGTGGTCTCCAGTGGCAGAGGCCGCATTCGTAAGTCTTAAACGGTCATTCACGAGCTCGCCCGTCCTTGTCCATGCTGACCCAGATCTTCCTTTTGTGGTCGAGGTTGACGCGTCGAGTTCCGGAGTGGGGGCAATCCTGTCCCAGAGGTCTTCAGTCGACCAGAAACTGCACCCCTGTGCCTTCTACTCCCGCCGCCTCACCCCTGCCGAGGCGAATTACGATGTGGGCAACAGGGAGCTGCTCGCTATAGTCCAGGCTTTGCAGGAATGGAGGCACTGGTTGGAGGGCACAGAGGTACCGTTCCAAATACTTACCGACCACAAGAACCTGCAATACCTTCGGGCCGCCAAGCGTCTCAACTCACGCCAGGCCCGTTGGGCATTACTCCTGACGCGATTCAACTACGTGATCACTTACCGTCCAGGTTCAAGAAACGGGAAGCCCGATGCACTTTCAAGGCTTCATGAGCCAGCGGGGGAGGAGCCTTCGGAGGAGCCTGTTGTTCCTGGAAACCTGATAGTCGGCGCGCTACGCTGGGAGGTCGAACGGCTTGTGGAAGAGGCCCTGCAAGGCGTTAAGGTGCCTGGAGGCTGTCCTGCTGGCAGGCTATTTGTTCCGGTTGCTCAGCGTGCAGCAGTGCTGAAGTGGAGTCACACTTCAAAGTTCGCCTGCCACCCGGGTGTGTCCCGCACATTCTTCCTACTTTCCCAAAAATTTTGGTGGCCAGGTATGAGAAAGGACGTCATGGACTATGTTTCTGCTTGCTCCGTCTGCGCTCGGGGCAAGGCAGTCCACCGTGCTCCAGCAGGACTCTTGCGTCCCTTGCCTGTTCCATCTCGCCCTTGGTCCCATGTTGCACTTGACTTCATCACTGGCCTTCCACGCTCCAGGGGTCATTCCGTCATCTTGACAGTGGTGGACAGATTCTCCAAGATGGTACACTTCGTCGCTCTCCCAAAGTTGCCTTCGGCTCTGGAAACCGCTGACTTGCTGGTAACGCACGTGTTTCGGACTCATGGCATCCCGTGTGACCTCGTCTCCGACAGGGGCCCCCAGTTTGTCTCCCGGGTTTGGGCAGCGTTCTGCAAAGCCTTGGGGGCCACGTCAAGTTTGTCTTCTGGTTACCACCCACAGTCCAACGGGCAGACTGAACGGGTCAACCAGGAGCTGGAGGCCGCCCTCCGTTGCGTCTGTCACCTGCACCCAGCTTCCTGGTCTTCACACCTCCCTTGGGTGGAGTACGCTCACAACACCCTCGTTTGCTCAGCCACCGGGAGGTCACCTTTCATGACCGCATATGGGTTCCAGCCGCCGCTATTCCCGTCTCAGGAGGCCGAGGTCGTTGTGCCATCTGTCCAGGTGCACCTGCGGAGAGCCCATAGGGTCTGGAGAGACACTAGGGCGGCACTTGTCCGCACGGCAGCCCGCAACCGTCTGATTGCTGATCGCCATAGGAGACCCGCTCCAGCTTATCGTCCGGGCCAGATGGTCTGGCTGTCGGCGCGGGATTTACGCCTTGCTGGGACTTCTAAGAAGCTAGGCCCTAGATTCGTGGGCCCTTTCGCGGTGGACTCTGTGGTGAACCCTGTCGCAGTCAGGCTGAAGCTTCCCAGCTCGATGAAGATTCACCCCGTTTTCCACGTCTCGCTGCTCAAGCCTGTCTCCACCTGTCCTCTGAACCCTCCGCCAGTGCCTCCTCCTGCTCCTCGCATAGTCGACGGTGGACCAGTGTACACGGTGCGTGTCATTCTCGATTCCAGGAAGAGGGGTAGGGGGGTGCAGTACCTGGTCGACTGGGAAGGTTACGGCCCTGAGGAACGTTCCTGGGTACCCCGCTCCTGGATTCTCGACCCGTCACTTCTGCGGGATTTCCACTCCCTCCATCCGTTGAAACCAGGTGGTCCGCCAGGGGGCGTCCGTTGAGGGGGGGGTTCTGTCATGTTTATGTGCCTTCTCAGTTCTTTTCTTTCCTTTCCAGCACATTATGCAGCTGGATGGGCGGGGCTGTGCTGCACACCTGTGGCACATTTGGAGCGCTCATTATTTAAGGACTCCTGTCACCGTCTGCGAGTGTCGGACTATTGCATTTGCTTGTTACCTGCTTTGCTTACCGCTGTGTGCTCATCGTCACCCTTGGTGCTTCCCGACATTCTTCGATCGTGTTCTGGTTTGATCTCATTTACCTTTGTGTTTTATTGGGATTTTGTAATTATAATTTTGTACTGTTATATTCACGCCATTTTGGCGTGCTCTCTCAGTTGTATTTTCTTACTCGCGTTTTCTAGCGTGCTCTCTCAGTTGTATTTTCTGACCCGCGTTTTCTAGCGTGCTCTCTGTTGTATTTTCTTACCCGCGTTACTTAGCGTGCTCTCTCAGTTGTATTTTCTTACTCGCGTTACTTTGGCGTGCTCCCTTTGTTCTCGTTTTTTGTAATAAATACTTCTAATTTCAAAGTCTGTGTTTGGATCCATATTGTAACATAACAAATCTAAATTGTAAATAAGTGAATCGATACAATATACAGTGGGGCAAATAAGTATTTAGTCAACCACCAATTGTGCAAGTTTTCCTACTTCAAAAGATTAGAGAGGCCTGTAATTGTCAACATGAGTAAACCTCAACCATGATGAACAGAATGTGGAAAAAAAAAACAGAAAATCACATTGTTTGATTTTTAAAGAGTTTATTTCCAAATTAGAGTGGAAAATAAGTATTTGGTCACCTACAAACAAGCAAGATTCCTGGCTGTCAAAGATGTCTACTCGTTACCTGTATTAATGGCACCTGTTTTAAGTATAAAAGACACCTGTCCACAACATCGGTCAGTCACACTCCAAACTCCACTATGGCCAAGACCAAAGAGCTGTCAAAGGACACCAGAGACAAAATTGTAGACCTGCACCAGGCTGGGAAGACTGAATCTGCAATAGGTAAAACGCTTGGTGTAAAGAAATCAACTGGGAGCAATTATTAGAAAATGGAAGACTTACAAGACCACATATAATCTCCCTTGATCTGGGGCTCCATGCAAGATCTCATCCCGTGGCGTCAAAATGATAACAAGAACGGTGAGCAAAAGTCCCACAACCACACGGGGGGACCTAGTGAATGACCTCCAGAGAGCTGGGACCACAGTAACAAAGGCTATTATCAGTAACACAATGCGCCGCCAGGGACTCAAATCCTGCACTGCCAGACGTGTCCCCCTAGTGAAGAAAGTACAAGTCCAGGCCCGTTTTGGGTTAGCTAGAAAGCATTTGGATGATCCAGAAGAGAACTGGGAGAATGTGTTATGGTCAGATGAAACAAAAATAAAACTTTTTGGTAGAAACACAGGTTCTTGTGTTTGGAAGAAAAAGAATACTGAATTGCACCATACCCATTGTGAAGCATTGGGGTGGAAACATCATGCTTTGGGGCTTTTTTTCTGCAAAGGGACCAGGGCGACTGATCTGTGTAAAGGAAAGAATGAATGGGGCTATGTATCGAGAGCTTTTGAGTGAAAATCTCCTTCCATCAGCAAGGGCATTGAAAATGAGACGTGGCTGGGTCTTTCAGCATAACAATTATCCCAAACACACAGCCAGGGTAACAAAGGAGTGGCTTCGTAAGAAGCATTTCAAGGTCCTGGAGTGGCCTAGCTAGTCTCCAGATCTCAACCCCATAGAAAATCTGTGGAGGGAGTTGAAAGTCCGTGTTGCCCAACGACAGCCCCAAAACATCCCTGCTCTAGAGGAGATCTGCATGCAGGAATGGGCCAAAATACCAGCAACAGTGTGTGAAAAGCTTGTGAGGAGTTACAGAAAACGTTTGGCCTCCGTTATTGCCAATAAAGGGTACGTAAAGTATTGAGATGAACTTTTGGTATTGACCAAATACTTATTTTCCACCATGATTTGCAAATAAATTATTTAAAAATTAAACAATGTGATTTTCTGTTTGTTTGTTTTTTTCCACATTCTGTCTCTCATGGTTGAGGTTTAACCATGTTGACAATTACAGGCCTCTCTAATATTTTTTAAGTGGGAGAACTTGCACAACTAGTGGTAGACTAAATACTTATTTGCCCCACTGTATGTGATATAGTTACAAGTCAAGGAAACATACATCCTCTTGCCTCAAACTCAACTGCAATGGGTTCTACTATTCACCCCAGTGAGGAAAAGTAGGATAGAAAATGTATGTATGGCTAGATTTCTGCAATTCTTTACAGGCTATTAAAAAAAATACCTCAAATGTAAGGCTTGAGTGATAGAGTCCTTTGACTTATGAGTTTTTAGAGATTTCAGTCATCTCTTAAACCAGCGGTCCCCAACGACCAGTCCGCAAGAGAAATATTTCCGTTTTAAATCAAGTGTGTACCAATCCAAGGGCGCACTGCACTTTAGGGTTGCCAGATCTGAACCGTTTCCAGCTAACCCCTTCCATTTCGGCGGGAACCTGCCAAATCTGTCAACACTGCTGCACCTACGCTCTCACTGCGCATGTGCTCTTCATACAACAACTATCTCGGCACACTGTGAGTATGTTTCAGAAGCTTTTTTTTTTTTTCGTACCAGTGCCAGCAGTGCTTGGTGTGCGATAAACAGACTCTCAGGAGCCATTGGAACAATGTGCAGAATGCAATGATGCCTTGTGTGCACCCGGCATAAAGCTCTATTCAGATGAGCAACAGCGGTGCCCAGCTAGCAGCACGGAACCCATTCATTTTGTATATGGAAGCGGCCATTTCTTTGCTGTGAGACACTCGAAAAGTGGCTTTCGCACCATGTTCTCGCCGAAACTAGTATAGCTGTTTCAATCTCGCCCACCTCCTTGCAATAATAAAAGTCACGCAAGTCCAATGCGACAATAAAAAAATAAATGCAATCCTACTTGGGATTTTGTTTCCTGGTCGCGGCAAGGTCTGTCTTGGGCCAGTCCGCAAAAAAATTGAAATGCCTTACCGACCCACGGTGAGAAAAGGGTTGGGGACTGCTGGCTTAACCAATACATTGTCTTGAGATGAGAGCAAAAATTTGAGATACTGTTTGTTAGGGTTTCTGTTTGGTTCCTCCTAGTGTGTCTTCTCCCTGCGCTTGCCCCATTGTTTTCATTTGTTGTGGCCTGCTCCTTGTGTAGTCACCAATCTGCTTCCTCTCGTGTCACCCACCTGTGCCTCATTGTCTCATTATCCCTTATCTGTGTATTGAAGTTCCCAGTTTTTGTTCTGTCTTTATTGCGTTGTTGATCCCAGCATCATTCATTCATGTTCCTGACCCCCTGCTTTTGCATAGCGAGTTAGTTTGTTTCCCAGTGTTTTGGTTGATCTCCCGAGTTCTTGTTTGTATCTTTTTTTTTTGGACTATTTGCTATTAAAGCACTTTTGAGTTGCATCCACCATCCTGCCTTGCCTCCTCGTTTTTCCTGCATTTGGGTCCATTCTTCCTTTGTTCCTCCTGTGTTCGCCCTGATCCCTGACACTGCTGTGCTTTAGACCCACTGTTAGGCAGTGGCAGCAACCTTCACACCATTATACCACCATCAATGTCCCTTAAACACAGCACTGCATGAAGCATTTCAGGTGGAAAGGTGGGATCAGATGGCATACCACTTACACTGTCAGTATGTTTATTATAAACCCCTGGAATGCCATCTGACTGATAAATAACCTCTTTAGTTAAATATGTGATAACCTGGGATTACGTAATATACACATAAATAGTTCTGTGCTTGTACTTTATGCGCTCACAAAGGCATCAAATGCTTTGACTTCAAAGACAAGGAGCTGACTCCTCCAGCCAACACAGAGAGTGCCGCGGTATTCAGTGTCATATCAGTTTGGAGTTTTAACACATTTTCCATGTTGTCATTAAGCATTTACAATACATGCTGAAGGGAATGTGCTATTACTTTAGAGTTCATTTATCTTGCTGAGGAAGGATAACATCAGTTGGTGGAAGTGATACCACATTAAACTACCGTATTGGCCCAAATATAAAACAGTGTTTTTTGCATTGAAATAAGACTTTCAGAAAAAGAGGGGGTCGTCTTTCTTAGCGGTCCAAACATTATACCCATTCACGAAGCTAGATGGCGCCAGATATCATTGAAGCGCTGTTCTATCATGACAGATCTCAGCTACTCTCCCCATTCATGACTCTAGATGGCACCAGATATCATTGAAGAGATGTTCTGTCATGACAAATTTCAGCTACTCTCGTTTAACCAGTTTGCATTATTTTATTGCAATGTTTTTCCTTATTCAGATTGTTTCAAGACTACAGGTACAGTTAGACTTCACTTTGATGGTTAATGCTGTTATCGCAATTCTGTTGTTTTATCACAATAGATCGGTTTATTTATATTTCAAAAACCAGAAGCCATTCATTTACGAATGTGATTGCACTTTAGTTTACATATTTAAATGTTCGGATATTTAGATTTGAATGAGGCAAAATAACATGCTTTTTCTCTCAAATATATTGCTATAATCATTTGTTTTGGATGTACTGCAATTATTTTCTGTATAAAAATTAATTTGGTGTTCAAAAAGTCTTTTTTCAAACTTGGGTCTTGAAAAAGAGGGGGGTCGTCTTATCATCAGAGCCGTCTTATATTCGGGCCAAGACGGTGTTTTGCAGAAGTGGGTAGTAATGCGTTACATGTATTCTCATACGTATATTTACTTGAGTAACTTTTTGAGGAAAATGTACTTCTAAGGGTAGTTTTACTAAGCTATACTTTTTAATTTTACTTGAGCAGATTTGTGAAGAAAAACGCTACTTTTACTTCACTACTTTGGGCTACACAAGAGTCATTACATTTTTCCTTTTTATTCTTCATATTAGATTATTTTGCCTGCAAAGCCAAGAGTAGCTGTCCAATTTCACCAATGAGACATCGCAACAACAATCACATGACTCCATTATATCAATCAGACCGTTCTACGATCACACCAGCCTGTACAATCACGTGGCATCTTTAAAGCACCATAAAAACTACGTATTTGACATACAGTGTTGCCCTCAACATGACTCGAAATGCGGATTTTAACCTCTCTCCCAGTCTTTATTTGGCACCAATTAACCATGGAAAACCGAAGATATGATCTTTTTAATTAAGTAATAGTAACTATGAAGGAACTATTCACTATTCAAACTAGGAACTATTTTCTCCACTAGAGGGCACTCATGCTCTTTGGACGAATGATGCTTCACTTCTGTCATTTTTTTTCATCTTTTTTCTTTCGTCGGAATTTTTTTTTTTTTCCCCCCCTTTGGCTTAGTGTGGTTATGTAATGGGTTATTGTACAGTATCATTGTAACAACAGTTCATATAGATAATGTTGTGCTGAGAAAAAAAAAAAAAAATTGTAAGGAGTTACAATGTTACTCATTACTTGAGTACTCTTTTCACCATATACTTTTTTTTACTTGTACTTGAGTACATTTTTTGGATGACTACTTATACTTTTACTTGAGTAATTTTTTTCCTAATTTTTGGCTACTATACCCACTTCTGGTGTTTTGGGGGGTTGCTAGAAGAGATCAGGTGAATTTTTATTCATTTCTATGGGGAAAAATGATTTGAGATATGATGACTGAGTGATGCATAACAAATGAAACCAGGAGTACTAAAATGAAATAAATAAACACATGATTAAATAAATAATTAAATGTGTTATTAAAATGTTATTATTTCAATATTTATTTTACGATATAACTCTGTATTTAAATGTTTACCTTTTTCATTTTATATATTTTTCTTTTTAAATTAAAAAAATGTTGAATGCATATTTTAAAAAATACTGATACCAATCAATGCATAAAAATACAAACAACTCAACGCTAAAATAATAAATATTAAATGCTGGAATAAATAAACGTGAAAATCATCTTGAAATAATTCAATCAAAATTTGAATATTTAATGGAATAAATGTGCTGGTCATCCATATAGTGATCCCCCGCTACTTCGCGCTTCAAACTTCGCGCCCTCAGTCCATCTTATATTTTTTTTCGATTAAAAATAAAAATAAAAAATTAAATACAGATGAGCTGTACCAAGTCGATCACGCAGTCTCACCCTCACCGCTTGATTGACAAACCGTTTTGCTTTGATCTTGCCAGAGACTCGACCTTCAAAGAACCTCATGCTTCAAGTGATCGTTTAACTTGTTAAACAGTTGCTGTGGCAACTCATTATGTGTCAGTGAGCACTTGAGCGCATTTGAGTGGACACTCAATAAAGCTTTTTTTTTTTTTTTTTTTTAATGGATTGGGCGTCTAATTTTTTTCTTGTGTGAAAATAATTTTGTGGGACAGTAACATGTTTAAAACTTATCATAACTATCACATTTAAAGGTTAAAAAAAAAAAAGTGTTTTATGTATCCCTTTCCGTTGATAGCTCTGAAGAAATACATTGGGGAAAAAAACATGAAAAACAAGGGATCATTGTATACATTAAAAGAAGAATGCTAGATATTTAGGTAGTACTAGGATCTAGATGAACAATACAGTCTATTTTCCTGAGACTGTATGTAAAGGTCTGTTGGTAGAAGCTGTGACATGGGCTCAATTTCAAAATATAGCTTATGGTGAATGTTTTGAAATGAAATCCTTTAAAAGCCAAGAAAAGATACTGTGGTGTTTTCTTACTTTGAAGCCAGATTGTCCCCTTTGCAGAGTTGTTTAGAAGAGATTTAGTTCAGACGACGGCAAGGAGCCACAAGCTTGATTGACAGACCTCATAAATCAGCCGGTCACTAAAGGTCCTCACTCAGACTATAAATGATATTTATCGTGTGCGACGAGGGACAGAAATCGATACATAGTGGTTTTGTCTCCAACTAATTGGGAATCAAAAGTCATCAAGCTGACCACTGTCATTTTACTGTCTGAGAAGCTCAACATCATTCCCACATGCAGCCGAGTTAATAAGATTAGCTGGGTAATTAGGATTCATACGCTGCAATGTTAAAAGGCCAGCAGACGGTAGGAGGGCGGGGGGGAAAAAGTTGTACGTGCTGTAACCGAGTGCAACGTCGCCACGTCGCCTGTGATCTCCCAAATTAGTCAAGCAGACCATGCGCAGCACGCCCGCTGATGAAGTGGACTCATGATTGGGTGAGAAAGGCAAGGGAGCAAGCCTCACATTTTATTGTGTACTTAAGGAGTTGGAGGTAGATATGTGTTCATGTCATGAATTCTGATGGTGCATAGTCTGCATGCAAAATCAAACTATTTCAAAAAATGGATGAGGAGAAGGAAAATAAAAGAATAAATATAGACGTCTTATCCATTTTGACTTGGAGGGTTGGCAGCGGTCTATCACCATCAATGGCTGATAATGAGTTCATTTATAAAATAATAAAAGCACCAAAAAAAAGGACGGTTGTTTCCTTAGTTTTAGTTGTATAAGTGATAATGTGCCAAATTTACTATATGGTCAATATAAAAACAGATCATTTTAATCTGGTCCATCTATCACCATCAATGTCAGACAATGTGTTAAAATATTGATGCCTACGACTAATCTGTGATACGAATCCTATGTCGAGGTACAACTGTATTTGTTTTGGATTAGAAAAATCAAGGTCACTTAGCATCACAGATTGCGACTGCACTTTAGAGGCCCCGCTGTGTTTGATTTTAAACGTGAAGCAGCACTTAAACATAATCACTCAGAGAGAGTGTTTTAAATGGTTTGTTTAAATGAAACACGACACATGACAAGAAAAAAAGAGCCTGTGATGTTGATGCACACTTGACATATTTTCCTCCGCAGTGTACTGACGGAAAATCACCTCGGGCTTTTGTTGATGAAAGATGTCAAAATTAATGTGAGTGCACTTTTTTTGCTTTGACAGAATGTTCAAATTATTAAAAAATTCTTATCACATGAATAATACACTCAATAACAATTGAGCGATGACCAATTAAAATTGATAAATACCATGCTTTGATCAACAGGGTCATAATTGTTCATTCCATTAACACAAATGCTTAAGTGCTACATTTCTCATCAATTCTCCATTTTTGATTTATGGAGCATTTTTGTCACAATGACAGTGCACAAATGGAGGAGACAGACCCATCTAGTTGACGTGTAAGATGGATGACAAACTTCGCCAGCATCACACATGCCCTCTGCTGACAATGATGATTCATTTTCTTGTCTGGATGCTACACAAAACTGTTGATCTTTTAGTGCAATATGTACATTCGTATTACTTCTTTTAATGGGCACAGCTGGTGTTATTTGAGTCAGTGTTGCCTAAATCAAGGCCTTGAGGCAATATCCATCCTACGAAATAATTTGTTAAGTCTACTAATGCAAATTACCCTAATTTCCGGACTATAAGCCACTACTTTTTTCATTCATTTTGAATTCAGTGTGGCTTATTTGTTGATTTATTTGGGTTAATTGGCAACACATGCCTCCAAGCATGCATTGTAGCACTACAGATGCAAGTAAGAGTCAAAATTCATGTTCTGTGCTAATAATTTATTCATTTACTGTTCCAGTTTCATTAATTGCTTGTCATGGTATTTGGTAAGGACTGTCATAAGATCGTCATAGTTATGACATGAGACTATCATGGGCATTACTGAATGCATATGACAGATGTCATTAAGTATCATCCAGCAAATTATGTTACCAACTCCATTTATGTCTAGCTTGGATCTTTTACATCCATTCAAAGTGAGATAATTTGCCGAAAAAAAAACTAAATGATAACTGTTATAAGCATTTGTTAATGCTCATGATAGCGTCATGTCATAATTATGTCTAATTGTCTAATGACAGTCTTATGGCGCCAATGTCAAATAAAGTGTTACTAAATACCGTAACTAGCAATTAATTAAACAACAGGAACAATAATTGAAAAATAATTAGAACAGAACATGAATTTTGATTGTTATTTACATCTGTTGCGCTGCAATGCATGCTAGGAGGCATGTTGGAAAACAACAGTGTTGACAGCAGGTGGCATAAAAGATTGACTGTCTCCCCCAAGGGAACAGTGATGGCCAAATGAAGCTTCTTGAAGCAACGAAGCTTTGCAGCCAATTGGTTCAAAGCTTCATGGTGGTTCATTTGGTCTACTGACCGTCGTATGATGCCGTTATCTAATGAAGTGTTACCGATTAATATCTTTTGGTGTAAATATCCTATAATACAGTGAGGACAGCTGCGGCTTACAGTCCAGTGTGGCTTATCCGTGAACAAATGCCGTTTTCCTGTCAGATTTGGTGGGTGGCGGCTTATAATCAGGTGCGCCTTATAGTGCGAAAATTACGGTAAGTGTCTACTCAACTAAATGGACTTGTTATTTTCATTTTGACCGAATAGCTGTCCTCGAGTTAAGAACGAGTCCAGTTACTATGATGGCAACATGATTCGAATCGGATTTCAGCGTTAAATTAGAAATTTACGTCAAAATACTTCATATGAAAAAAAATCAAATACTGTAACAAATCGCGAACTGGTGAGAGAGATGTAGGGGTGGACGAGTTGGTTTTGTTTGGTCAACCCACATCTGGCGCCCCGGACGCCCTCCCGAGCGACCCATACGGTTGCTGCACGTCAGGCACCCCTGACGCCCGACCCAATGCTGCAAATATTGTTACTGCAGTACATGACACAGATGGACTCTAGCTGCTAAGAGAGCTGTATCAATCAACAGTGTGTCCCACCTAGCTTTACAACCAAGATAAGCACTTTTATACAAAATTCAATCAGATCAGTAAGAAGTAAGCACCTAAATATTAAGCACTTAAATGCATCTTTACATGTTATTATGCACGATGTTATTTTTGCTTGTTAGCAAAATAAAAAATATATATTGAAAAAGGAATAACACTTGTATTTTTTGTTTCAGAGCAATAAATGTATTGAATCGAACCAGAAATAGTGTCTCTCATATAAAAAATTGTACTGAACTGGGGCTTAACTATATTGTTGCATCCCTAGTATCCACCAATCTGCCCCCTCTCATGTCACCCACCTGTGGCTCATTGTCCCTTTACCCCTTCTCTGTGTATATAAGCTCTATTGGTTCAATCCTTGTTAGCGACATTGTTCATGTCAGCGATGATATCTTGTCTGTGTCTGCGTCCAAGTTTACCTGTCCCCTGGTCTTGCCTTATTTCCCTGTAAGTTGAATTGCTAGCCTGACTTATGTTCTTTTTTATCCCTGGTCGTTTTGTTCGTACTTGCTTTTTTGCTGGCTTTAATTAAAACATTTTCGAACCACGCCGGTGTTCCTTGCCATTTTCTTGCGTTTGGGTTAGGGTTAGGGTCTGTAAACATTATTTGTGTGTGGTCATAATTCTGCAGCCGAGGGGGTGGAACTCAGTACGTGGCCGGGTTTAGGACTACTAATGACAATAACGCAGAGCCAATTGTTTACATGTACTCTGCACAATAGGTTCAATTTGTTATACACGTAACACACCAACAGCATAACAGCCGACTACTCCAGTGAACAGCCATACAAACAAGAAAACAAAAAAATACTCAAGGTTCAAGAAAGAAAAAATGTACAAATTCTTCTACCTCAAGTGTGCAATGTTACATTGCATTGTTTATCTGTATGACAGGAGCTCAAACCAAACTATTTCTATACCACTTGCTTTGACACATTGGGGCTGTTAATATTTGCCCAGAAGGAAGGAGCTGAAATTCACCGTCACAGTCATGTTTGAAAATTGAGCTAGATATCCACACTAGCTGTCTGGTGTACAGAGATGCTGGGCTAAGCTGTGACTCACCAATCGGCTTACTAGACAATTTAACTATTTGATTCAAGGCTTTCCACACACCAGTGGCGTAACAAATGCGAACAGGGGTTGGGTGCGATAAGCATAAATGGTGGCCCCCGAGTAGCACTTTCGTCTGCCCCTCACGACGATCGTCCGTTGTGTGTGAGGGGTACAAGTGGAATTTTTTGGGTTTTTTGCTTCAAGCCCACAATTCGGGCCCCTTAGAGACCCAGGGCTGGGTGCAGTCGCAACCCCAGTACCCCACTAAGTTCCGCTCCTGCCACACACAAATTTTACTCTCTCATCCACTGGTTGCCAAAGATGATAGACGTAAGACGTCCAATCGATTTGAACTGCCAGCCTGGTCAGTTCAATTGGATTGGATGCGTTTCACCATCAAAGAGACAGACAGACATTGAGTTAATAAATACACGGATCGACTATCAGCTCTGGTAAGTAATCATTTTCAATTCGTTTTCAAGCAATCGAGACAAATGGTGAGCATCAGCAGAGTCGCAGCGGATTCAGTCAACTAATTTCCAGTTTGATGCAACAGAAAGTGAGCAGAGGTGGGTAGTAACACGTTACATTTACTCAGTTACATTTACTAAAATAACTTTGAGAAAAATGTACTTCATAGAGTAGTTTTACCACACATTACTTTTTATTTTTATTTGAGTAGATTTTTGAAGAAACATTACTTTTACTCCACTACTTTGGGCTACATTAGAGTCGTTACATTTTCCGTGTTTATTCTACATATTGATTTTATTATTGCAAGAGATGCCGACAGTGGCCCTCTCAGTTTCACAAATGAGACGTCGAAACAATAACCACATGATTCCATCATACCAATTAGAGTTAACAATGTTTTTTCTCCACTAGAGGGCACGCATGCTCTTTGGACGGGTGAAGTTTCATTTTTCTCGTCTGAGTTCCATAATTTTGGTTTATTTCTTTGGCCTAATATGGTCATTTAATAGGTTTTAATGCAGTATAATAATAAAAGCTCATATCTATGAAGTAGATCTAGTGATCTATCTAGTGATCTAGATATATATATATTAGGGCTGTCAAACGATTAAATTTTTAATCTAAATTAAATTTTAATCTAGTTAATCACAGCTTAAAAATTAATTAATCGTAATTAATTGCAATTCAAACCATCTCTAAAAAATGCCATATTTTTCCGTAAATTATTGTTGGAATGGAAAGACATAAGACGGATATATACATTCAACATACTGTACATAAGTACTGGATTTGATTATTATAACAATAAATTCACAAGATGGCATTAACATTTTTAACATTCTTTCTGTTAAAGGGGTCCACAAGAAGGACTTGTAGTTCTTAAAAGATAAATGTTAGTACAAGTTATACTAATTTTATATTAAAACCCCTCTTAATGTTTTCGTTTTAATAAAATCTGTAGAAAAAAATTATCAAAAAATAAACTAGATACACTAAATACACCACAAGGTGTCAATGGCGAGTTTTAAATTAAATTAGAAATCAAGCCAAATAGTGTGTTTTGTACCTCGACTGACGCCGTAGTTTCCCGTTTACTGGTCCGTCCAATGTAATTCAACGTACTTGACCTCTGATAGTTTGTATATTGTGAATAAATATTGCGATCCAATGTATTTGTTGAAGTAAACGAAATGTTTGAATAGAGTTTGACCAAAGTCTTGAGTAAGTTTTAAGTGTATGTTGCATAGCTATTTTGATTGGGAATGGCAGTTCTCTTTGCACTGTTGTTTAACTGTGTGAGAGTAGGGCCTCATTAATACAGATCGAAGCACTTTTCTTTTTGTGAACATTATTTTTTTTGAGAGATATTATTTTTTTTATGCTTTCACCAAATGATACTTATGTTTGTTGTGAAGGAGTTGCCGAAGCTTAAGCCAATAAACGGCGCGGTCCAATGAACGCCTGTGTCCACTCGCCTAATGTTATATTCTGATATAGAATTATTCGGGCACTTTGAAGTGCACGCGGCGCCAACATGTTGTTTACTCACATGATGCAGGAGTGAGTTAGAGTTCCGGTCTGCCGAGAGCCGTAAGCTGTGTTAAATGTTGAAGCTGAATGTGCTAATAAAGAAACAAAGTGCCAGCACGTCACGTGTGGTATACCTTTGTTAAGAAAAAGCACAAAACAAGACACCTGTCTCTGCCTCTTCGCTCTCAAGTGCGACATTCTAATCTGTTTGAGGCAATGCATGAGCGGGTCATTCCGCGGATGCGTTAAATATTTTAACGTGATTAATTTGAAAAAATAATTACCGCCCGTTAACGCATTAAATTTGCATGCCCTAATATATGTACATATATATATATTAGGGCTGTCAAAATTATGGCGTTAACGCGCGGTAATTAATTTTTTAAATTAATCACGTTAAAATATTTGACGCAATTAACGCACATGTCCCGCTCATACAGTATTCTGCCTTTTGGTAAGTTTTACAGCAAGTTTTTTTGTGCTGTCTAGCAGCGAACTCTTGTGGTCGCTTTGCGACATGGTTTATTGCTTTCTTGCCAGTTCAATATGGCTGCACGACGTCTCGGGCTGACGCCTACGTTGTAATGTTGTGCTTATATGATCCTTGGACAAGATTTGTCCGTAAGTATGGTTGTTGTAAAGAATGTACATATTATGTTAGTAAGCGAAATATTATATTTTTTGTATGAGACGCTTTTTGTTTATGTTTAGTGAACCTGTATAGCGTGCTAACCTAACGTTGTTGCTAATGCAATGCTTGTGTACTTTTTTTTGTAGTTTCACTACGGTCTAAAGAAGACAATGGTTTGAGGCCATTTTATTAATAAATCAGATGAAAAAGGAAGAAGTCTGATTATTAAGGCGTCGTTCACTAGCTGTCTAGCTTTGGAAAAAGTAGACGCTTCGGAGTGAGGACAGCACAGACAGATTTAAATGACTGTAGAGTGAAATGCCCACTACAGTCCTTATGTACCATATGTTAAATGTATATATCCATCTTGTGTCTTATCTTTCCATTCCAGCAAATTATTTTACAGAATATATATATAATTTCCAGAAAAATATGGCATATTTTATAGATGGTTTGAATCGCGATTAATTGCGATTAATTACGATTAATTAATTTTTAAACTGTAATTAACTCGATTAAAAACTTTAATCGTTTGACAGCCCTAATATATATATTTTATAAGCAGTTACTCACAATGAAAATAAAAATAATATATAGATTTAAAAACAATGATATTAAGAATCTAGTAACTGATGTAAAATAATTACAAATGATTTATTTATCAATAAGTTTTACTGGTATACAAATTATTAAAGTGGCTGAAAAAAAACTCAGCTTCTTAAATAACACCCCGCCCGTAAAAATTAAGATTTTACAGTATGTGTGTGACAAAAGAGGATTTTGGATGGCACTTTGTCTCAGCCTTCAAAATCTCACCACAGTACTGATGCTGATTCACCCGGTGTTTCCTATCGACCACTTGACAGACACTTTTTCACCCCGTGAGAGATTAGTGTTTAACATGCAGCAACTGTAAACCCTGCTTGCATAATTAAAAGTAATGGCAGGCATTGTGAGATGGAGAGCGAAACGATGCAAACTAAATGAAATGTGCCGAAAGAAACTTTGAGGAAAGCGGTCTTTTTAGGAGAACATTTTTCAGGATGTTGCTACTTCCGACTATACCTCATGTGCGTCGTAAACCACAACTATTATCTCTCCAAACACAGGCATAAGGCTATTATCATTCAACAGCAGCAATGAACACTCACACAAAACAGAAGCTCGGAACACAGCTTACGTCCCCACAATAGATCTGGAAGACCTCATTAGTCTCCAGAGCTGGAGTCGAGCGGGGTCCAGGGCCGAAGCTGTCACATTGTTCTGCCAATAGCGACGCGAGGTAGCGTGTGAATTAATGGCTAAATGGAAATGTGCAAATTGTTTAGTGCAGATTGGGCCTACCTGAATCTGTCTGTGACGCACTTGCTCATTATAAATCGGCTGTTGGAGAGGAAAATAAGCTAGCCGCAGTATTGTTTACGTGGTCTCAACGTCTCTAAAGAGAATGTCAACTGCCGTTTCAGAAAAACTATTTAATCAAAGCACATACAGGTATGTGCTCTAGTTAATGTTTTAAAAAAGAAATCACTGCTGAGATATTTCTGTATACCTTAATTTATGGACTATACGTTTCACCGGAGTATGTTGCATTGGCAAAAACAAAAACAAAGAGGGGAAATATTAGGGAAATAAGATACAAAAGCGTACAAGTCACATTTTGGAGGATTATTTTTTAAATTTTCATCGGAGACCAAGGACAAACATATTACAGTAATAATAATAAAATGGAGAACAAAAGGCTAAATTGCTTTCCTTTAACATAACACATTACGTTATTCATACAGTGGGGCAAATAAGTATTTAGTCAACCACTAATTGTGCAAGTTCTCCCACTTGAAAATATTAAAGAGGCCTGTAATTGTCAACATGGGTAAACCTCAACCATGAAAGACAGAATGTGGGGAAAAAAAACAAAATCACATTGTTTGATTTTTAAAGAATTTATTTGCAAATCATGGTGGAAAATAAGTATTTGGTCAATACCAAAAGTTCATCTCAATACTTTGTTATGCACCCTTCGTTGGCAATAATGGAGGCCAAACGTTTTCTGTAACTCTTCACAGGCTTCTCACAAACTGTTGCTGATATTTTGGCCCATTCCTACATGCAGATCTCCTCTAGAGCAATGATGTTTGGGGGCTGTCGTTTAGCAACACGGACTTTCGACTCCCTCCACAGATTTTCTATGAGGATGAGATCTGGGGACTGGCTAGGCCACTCCAGGACCTTGAAATACTTCTTACAAAGTCCCTCCTTTGTCGCCCTGGCTGTGTGTTTGGGATCATTGTCATGCTGAAAGACCCAGCCTCGTCTCATCTTCAATGCCCTTGCTGATGGAAGGAGATTTTCACTCAAAATCTCTCGATACATGGCCCCATTCATTCTTTTCTTTACATAGATCAGTCGTCCTAATCCCTTTGCAGAAAAACAGCCCCAAAGCATGATGTTTCCACCCCCATGCTTCACAGTGGGTATAGTGTTCTTTGGATGCAATTCAGTATTCTTTCTCCTCCAGACACGAGAACCTGTGTTTCTACCAAAAAGTACTATTTTGGTTTCATCTGACCATAATACATTCTCCCAGTCCTCTTCTGGATCATCCAAATGCTCTCTAGCAAACCGCAGACAGGCCTGGATGTGTACTGGCTTCAGCAGGGGGACACGTCTGGCACTGCAGGATTTGAGTCCCTGGCGGCGCATTGTGTAATGTGATAATAGCCTTTGTTACTGTGGTCCCAGCTCTCTGTAGGTCATTTACTAGGTCCCCCTGTGTGGTTGTGGGATTTTTGCTCACCGTTGTTATCATTTTGACGCCACGGGATGAGATCTTGCATGGAGCCCCAGATTGAGGGAGATTATCAGTGGTCTTGCATGCCTTCCATTTTCTAATAATTGCTCCCACAGTTGATTTCTTTACACCAAGCGTTTTACCTATTGCGGATTCAGTCTTCCCAGCCTGTTGCAGGTCTACAATTTTGTCTCTGGTGTCCTTCAACAGCTCTTTGATCTTGGCCATAGTGGAGAGGTGTCTTTTATACCGATAATAAGTTAAAACAGGTGCCATTAGTACAGGTAACGAGTGGAGCCTCGTTAGACCTCGTTAGAAGAAGTTAGACCTCTTTGACAGCCATAAATCTTGCTTGTTTGTAGGTGACCAAATACTTATTTTCCACTCTAATTTGGAAATTAATTCTTTAAAAAAAATCGAACAATGTGATTTTCTGTTTTTTTTCCCACATTCTGTCTCTCATGGTTGAGGTTTACGCATGTTGACAATTACAGGCCTCTCTAATCGTTTCAAGTAGGAGAACTTGCACAATTGGTGGTTGACTAAATACTTATTTGCCCCACTGTATATCTATAGCCTAAACAACACAACATAATTGGGTCACCAAATTTTCGATCGTATTCCAAATCATTAATATATTTTTTTTTTTTTACATTAAAACTTCAAAAATTATAGTAGTGATCCGTCGCTACTTCACTCTTCATACTTTTTGCCCTCAGTCCATCGCAGTTTTTTTTTCCCAACTAAAAAACAAATAAATGCAGTATTTTATAGAGCTATCCCGATCCAATCACAGTCTCTCACTCTCACTCCTGCCGCTTTTATTGGTCAGGTAGTACACTGAAGTTGTTTATTTAAGTTAACAATGACGCTAACGCTACTTCAAGGTTTTTCACTTATCGCGGCGGGTTCTTGTCCCTGTTGTCAAACGTGATTACATTAGGGGCAGTTTACATGACGACTCTGCGACACAAAGACGCAATGACTGAGTAGCCGAATGGCCTCGCATGCATATGGTGTCGGTGAAGACGGAAGGCAAAGACGAAAAATTCTGAATCCTGCCTCCAAAGTGGAAGAATTCGAGTGAGGGGGGCTCGCTCCGCATGCATATTAAATGCTCCCGCGGCGCGAGACCGCGCCGATAACGTCAGCACTCGTACACATCACATTGGGCGTGCGCAGCGGTGCTACTAGACAATAAAAACAGAAAATATGGCTGAATGTTGCCTTTAATTTACTGTTTTAATAATATTTTTAAATTAAATATGTTGAATGTTTCGATTTTTGTGCCTTTTTGAACAAAAGAAAAATGCCATTGCTTTGAGTGGACGGGCATAGTTTTTTTCCGGAGTAAGGAGCTTGGTGGGGTCAAAGAGCATCATTCGCTGTCGCCTTGTAAATCTGCACTGCCCCCAAAGGCCTGGCATGAATACCACATCGTTTTCATGAGGAATTGCGACATTGTTCGAATGGAGATGGGCCCATATAAATGCAAATTTGAAATTTTTCGCATTCTCGGAGAGTCACCATGTAAACGGCCCCTTAGATTCAAATCATCGAAACACTCCTTAAAATTGTTCGTTTCTGTCCTGAATGTGGAGGTGTGTTTGTTGGCAATTGAAACATTCTGAAATGTAAACCTTACAAAAAGTACTCTACTCTAGCGTTGATAAATTTGCTTATCTTTTTTTTTTTTTTTTTTTAATCCAAAAGGTTATCTTTTCATGCCCCATGCTTGGGCTCCAAGTACAGTTTTGATGGCTTTATTCCCACATTTGCAAGCTTGTCACAACAAATTACATAGAGCTGTCATGGTGCATGCAAGTCTGCTAACAATATACCCACACCATATTGTCACTTAAATACTTTTTCTTGGGAGTTTTAGGCTCTTCTTTTGTCTCATTATTGTACTGGTTCCCACTTGAAAGGAAATGACAAAAACAGTTGAAGATTTTGAATTCAATTTTTCTGGTTTATACAGTATCTTTGTGTATGTGTACCTTTCCTTGTACAGTTATTACAAAACAAAGCTCCCCTCCTATGTTTTTATGTGCATTCGTATAGCACTACACACAGAAGCCTATTTTTCCACCGCTGGATTTTAATACAATTTGATGTATTCATTTATCTGATCAAAGTCTTAACCTCCCATTACCCTCCAGAATTCAGTCTGCCTTTTCTTTTTCTTATTTTGTCTGTACTAGTACTACTTTTGTTGGACTGAGAAATAAATAACATTTCATTTCTCTTTTCCCTGTAACTGCTTTTATTCAGTTAGTTGAAAGAAATGTATAAGAAAGTAGTTGCCATGCCAACCACGTTCACCACACTCATCCAGTAATCTGTTGGTGTGCGTGTGTGTGTGTAAGAAAGCTTACAAGGCTGAAAAAAGGTTTAACAAAGCAAGGCAAAGTCAATGGTAATCAAAGCGGTAACAATGTTGGGTTTTTTTGTTTGTTTTTTGTAAAGCCAGCTGCTGGACTACAGTAGAGTGCTCCTCCACCTCTGGAACTAAACTACTTGGTCACAGAGGCGTCTTAATGTTCCTAACATAGTGTAATCTCTGTAATGGATTAAATTGAATTGTTTTAGGAGATTACGAACTCCAATTCCAGTGAGAACGTAAATAAAAACAGAATTCTAGGTTTGGGTATCATTTGGATTTCATCCAATAGCAGTTAGTACTCGGTACTTTTTTTGTCTCGTGCGTAATTGGTTCTAAAACAGATACTTCAGAAAAAATGAATATTAATAACGCACACCACCATTTAATTTACAGTAACAAAATGAATACAACTTCGAGTAAATCTGTCAAATGTATTGTTCTAGCTCCAGATACGGCATTTAGGATTTTTATTCTGTGTTTCTATGCTTACAGAATTATTTTATTTGTAAGAGCGAAGCTAGATTCAATTTTTAAGGGCAAACCACATGTCTTTATGTTGTTAACTTCAGAGTCTCATACACGAAACCACTCAAGGAAGGCTGCCGCTCCAGTGCTCCATGTCCTGAGCCTAGGGCTGCCACCTGTCCCTTAAAATAAGGAACGATCAGAAATTGGGAATTAAATGCTGCGTTCCGTATTGAACTAATACGGAATATAAATGAATAGATACTTTCTATGCATTTTAGGAGTTTTGGGGATGTCTCTGTTTTTCTCTGCCTGTAAAGCTTTGGGCACGAGGGGGGCGTCCCATATTTCTTATTTCTGAAAGGTGGCAACCCTACCTGAGCCAAGGACAGCCTGAACATATATATAATTTGTATAGCTAGTTAGTTGGTCTGACAGATGCTGAATGTGTTTTATTTGTGCTTCGAATTTGCACTAGTAGTAGGGGTGTGACAAAATATCAAAATGTTGATATATAGTGCTACTTTGCTTCCCAAAAGGTTATCGATACGCTCTTGCCAAGATCGAGATATCGTTTAAAAAAAAGGGTCAATGTAAAAAAAGAAAATAAAAAAACAAGGAACCAACAAGTTTTTACCAAAATCATAAAAGTGTCTCAGTTAACTCAGTTAACGTTCGTTGATTCGAAACCAGAGCATTCACAGTCACTATTTCTGATTTTTGGGGCAGTTACATGTCACTTTCTGTTCATTTTAGGGCATTTACAGGTCACATTCTGTTGAGTTTGACTTATTTTTTAGCGCGACGTTGTGCCGTTCTGCTTCTGTCTGATAATGAATGAGCTGAAAAGAATTAAAATGTTATCATATCTGACTGCCAATTACCTTTTCAGTTGTTAAAAAAAAAAAACCACACTTTTAGTAAGTGTAAATAAATTGTAGAATGAAGATTTGTTATCAATGAAAAACTTAAAAGTGTTCGTTGGCTGTCACTGAGTAGCATTTGCGATCGCTACATAAAATATAAATTACCCCCAAGAACGGTCAGAGATGTAGGACAACCAGAGGATATAATAAATAAATAAATCATAAAATTAAGATTTGTTATTAGGGCTGTCAAATGATTAAAATTTTAAATCGAGTTAATCACAGCTTAAAAATTGATTAATCGTAATTAATCGCAATTCAAACCATCTATAAAATATGCCATATTTTTCTGTAAATTATTGTAGGAATGGAAAGATAAAACACAAGACAGATATATACATTCAACATACTGTACATAAGTACTATATTTGTTTATTATAACAATGAATCAACAAGATGGCATTAACATTATTAACGTTCTGTTAAAGCGATCCATGGATAGAAAAACTTGTAGTTCCTAAAAGATAAATGTTAGTACAATTTATAGAAATTTTATAATAAAACCCCTCTTAATGTTTTCGTTTTAATAAAATTTGTAATATTTTCAATCAAAAAATAAACTAGTAGCTCGCCATTGTTGATGTCAATGATTACACAATGCTCATGGGTGCTGAAACCCATAAAATCAGTCGCACCCAAGCGCCAGCAGAGGGCGACAAAACACCAAAAAACACAAGTAACAAGTGGACATGACACTTAGCTGTCATTTTAATCTGTTTGAGTGGGGCATGTCCTTTAATTGTGTCAAATATTTTAACGTGATTAATGAAATAAATTAATTACCGCCCGTTAACGCGATAATATTGACAGCCCTATTTGTTATCAATGAAAAAATTAAAAGTGTTCGTTGGCTGTCACTGACTAGCAATTGCGATCGCTATACAAAACAGTTGTCAGTTTGTGAAGCATCCGTAATGCTGCGAGATACACATAGAGGATTATGAGAAATAAAATATAAGATGCCATCCAAGCAATTAATTTTCTGGTATCTGTCTGCTTATATTTCAACAAATCAATGGCAAGCCCAATTCTGCATGTGTTAAAACAATATGGCTTCATAGGGAAAGAGAGAGAGTACATGACTGGCACACCAGAAGCCGAGACCTGTCTTCAATTCAAAATAGTGCAAAATAGCTAATGGAGGCAGAGGCCTTTTGAAATTAAAAATGTCATCAATTAGTATTATAAGAAATTGCCAACAGAGTTGTTAAAAGCATAAGCAGATTTTAAGGGGGGGACAGGCCCCCTGGTGGCCGAAAAGTGTCATTGCATGAAATTTACTTTCCCATATATACTAGTACTGTATATAAAAGTTGTAAAGCAATAAAACTGCGACAAAAACGAATTAAATACAAAAAAAAATAAAAATAAAAATTATAATGGGTCAAAATTATTTTTCGAACAGATCATGTGACTAGCACCTTAGACGGTCATTTGCTTTGCATGTAATTTTCAAAAACATAAAATTAGGGGAGGGCAATTTTTCAAATGATTTTTTTCTTTGATTGAAAATTTTTGATTGAAACAACTTTTTGGGGGACTGAATGATTTAGACACAAATGTCCTACCTATAATATGGCCCAAACACAAAAAAGAATTGCTCCAATCAAAGAAAACTTTTTCAATGAAAAATTAAGTGTTCAAATGCAAAGTTTTTCGCATTCAAAAACGTTTTCTCTGATTGAAATTGAAATGTATCTTTTTTGATTGAAGAGATTCTTCTTTTGAAAATATATATTTTTTTGAAGCAACTTATTTTTGGATTGAATAATAATGACAAAAAACATCCTAGCCAAAATGTGGCCCGAACACAAACCAACATTTCTTCAATCAAAAAAGTTGCTCCAATAAAATAAAAAAAAAAAAACTTGACTCCAATCACAAAAAAAAAAAAAAAAAAAAAAAATCAAAGAAAAATAGCTTTCACATGCATTTTTTGAGTTTCAAATATATTTTTGCATTCAAACACTTTTTTTCTTTTTTTGAGTGAAGTGAATTTTTTTTTTTTTGAAAATATATATTTTGATTGAAGCAACTTTTTTTTGATTGAATAATAAAGGCACAAATCTACCTCCATATGGTTCCGCCCAGGGGATACAATTTTTGACCGGGGTAACTACATAGGCACGACACCGGTGGGCGTACCATATTCAATGGATGACGATCTTGATGGAAAGTATTGCCTAAGCAGCCTGATTTAGAATTCCCCTATAGAATGATGGGAAACAAAAAAACGTTCATTGTCAACTTATTATTATAAATATTCTTGTAAGTTTTATTGCTGACACTGCCTTTCGGGGTCATCAACATGTTGTGCCCCCCCTGCCCCAAAAGTCAAAACTCTGCCTATGGTTAAAAGGAAAACTGATGTTTAGATCCCATTTTCTGTTTTTGGAGCATATTGCAGGCGTCAAATTTAAAATTCAATTAAATACACTGTGGGTGGAAAAAGATTTTCAAATTACTGTATAATGTTTTTACTTGTGTTTTGCGCTACGTCCCAACTCCAAACGAGTTAGGGTTGTTGAATGATTTTGCCACAAGGCTTCTTTGAAAGCTTGTAATTACCATTAGTTTATATTAATAAGAAACCAAAGGAATCAAAAAATACTTTTGTCCCATTAGCATGCTGATTTAGGTAGCAATCACATCATCTGCTGTACAGGAGGTAAACACTGTTTAAACGGTTCATGCTGGGTGCCATTATTATTTTTCACCTCTAAGACAAACACTCTTTTAGCAGAAAATGAGCTCATAATGTGGCGTTCCATGAATTGCAGTGTTTATAAAGTAAAATCCTTTTTGTCAACCATGACATGCAAGATTATACTATGCTAACCATAAGTAATATGAATAACAAAATATTCCATCTTAACTTTAATGCAGGTGAGAGTAACAGCTGACGTCCCTAAGGTATTAGCTATTTTTTATGTCCCAAAAATGCATGGAGAAATCCCTCGCTTGCAGCTACAAGGCTCAACCCTCTCCTACCAGCGGCGGCTGTTGCTCAGTGTCAGTGAGTCAGCTGTGCTACACGATGGCTGGAGGAGGTGAAGCTCTTGAACTTTTCCCCCCATCGAAGGAAACGAAATCGGCGGTACGGGAATACTTCAGTTACAGAAAAGTTACAGACGGCCGCGGCTTAGAGGAGGAGGGCCAACCGACACGTAAAACATGTTTGCGTAGGGTGGCTTCCGAGGAGGCAATACCTCCAATATGATTTCGTATTTATACAAAATTAAAGGTTAGTAAACGTTGTTATGAACATTTCCCACCGGCTACAAGAGTTAACTCCAGCTTGTTTAGTGTGTCTAGTGGTGATTAAACATGGTGTTTTTTTCTCTGTGGCAACTGTGTTGAGAAAGAGTGTGTGTATAATGTAAACGTGAGTCATACACACGTGCTATTCATAGAAAAAAATTCAATTATTTTTGTCCTGATCGTAATAATATTGAGCTGTGGCTGTGGGTTTAGGCTCACCTAAAGGACTGCATTAATTCTAACAACATTTTAACATGTTACTTATGTTCCAATTTGATAATATTTTTTGAAAAATAAAAATCCTGTTCAATGGAAAAAAAAAAAAAAAGTCTCAAAGTAACACATTTTAAAGCTGTAATTGCAATACTGTGATACCGTGAAACCGTGATTTTTGGCTTAAGGTTATCATACCATCCGAATATCATACCGGTACATACCTAACTCACTTCACACCATGTACCTTAGCCCCAGCCTTTGGATTCCACAGCTATAAACCCTGGCTCGTCCACATATTGTCCTAGTTCAAAAAATGGAGATGTCGGTTTACCTACACCTCGCTTGTCTGCATTTGGGCCCTCAAGCCCACTGTCCCAAACAGTATGTCAATCAAAAGATGAATCTAATAGCATGGAAGGATTTATGGACTCCCAGCATTTTTCTTTATTTTTTTCAAAAATTCAATTCACAATATCTTTGAGGTCTACCAGTCGATTGCATAATGCAACATATTGCACACTACTGTTCTACAGGCTATTGTGCAATTGGTAAGATGATTTAAGTCAGCCATGTCCAAAGCCGGGGCCAAATGCGGCCCGTGGTCAAAATTTCATCCAGCCCCCAGCATCTGTCATAAAATCAATAACGTCTGGCCTACACACAGACTTAATAAATAAACTTAATTAATTGGTCAGCAGTACTGCTACCAGCATATGAAGCAGCTTACACACTAAATGCTGCTCCTCATTTACCCACTAAAAGGCAGCAGCACTCTAAGCAACATTACCCCGTGTGACCCTGTACTTCCAATTTTCTAAAATGGCGACAATCAACAACAACAACAAAAGGTTCACTGCGACGGCCAACGCTTAAAGGACAGGTGAAAATTTGACTATTTCTTCACTAAAATACTCAACAACTCTGACTGTCTCATTTGTAAAGAGACAGTTGCTGTTTTTAAAGAGTTCAATGTGAGGTGATATTACCACACAAGACAAGCTGACATGTACGACAAGATTAAATGGAAAATACGCAGCGAGAAACTGAAGCAACTTGAAGCTAGTTTTAATTTCACATCAGCAGTATTTCGCAAGAATCCGAGAGTCAAAAGAGAACGTCACAAAGGATAGTTGCGAGATTGTTAAAATTATTAATTAAAAAAAAAATAAAGCAAATGTGACACACAGAATGGCTTGCTAAAATTTACCTAAATATATTGTTCTACGTAAAGGGCGTCAGCCAAGGTCGGCCCCCAACATTTTTCCCACACCAAATATGGCCCCCTTTGCAAAAGGTTTGGACACCCCTGATTTAAGTGTTGTGAAACAAAACAAAAAAACAATCCGATAGAGCACTGTATATGATGACACTGTACCCTTCTGCCTTCACACAGTTTGTTTTTGCCACTTCAGAGGCATATCTTTGGGGTTACATTTTGGAAGTGAGAATTAAACGCCCTCAGAGATAATCAATGCCACCCCAAAAACAAACAAAAAAATAACTACAGTATGTGCTACTGGTTTCATGGTTTATGTGGTTGTTTCAAATACTGCCATATTTGTCAACATGAAACAAAGCACATGTCAGAGGTAAATTAAAATGAAATGCAGATGATTTTTAGCAAACCTCCACATGCCCTGAACATTTGTATTATAATTACAGTCATGATTCACCCAACTTGAACTGTACTACTTATATATCACACCTAATCATTTTGAAACAGATTGGACCTGTTGTTGGTTGGCATTTCTGGATGAAAGCAAGATCATTAAGCCATCCTACCTTGGCCGCCATGACCATGGAGGAGCCTCCACGGATGCCCAGAATGGGAATGTGAGTCTGGGCCGAGATAAAGTCCAGAATCTGAGCGATGGCCTCCTGGTCTGTGTCGTCGCCAAAAACGACACCTTGCAGAGAGTTCCTTGACATCTGTGTACAGATCCGATTGATGATGCTCTTTGGGTCGGTCTCGTTCATGGTCACCACCTCCACCTTTGGGGGGTAGGGAATGTGCAGGAAGTCCTCTTTCTCAAGTCCCGCCCCCAAGGCTACTTCACTAGAGTTCCCTACTAAGATGACAGCGATGCTGAGGGAGCTGATGAGTTTGGGGCTGATTGGAGGAAGCGCTTGTGGCCCAGGAGAGTACTGAGGAGTGATAACACCGCCACGTTGGGTGCCGCCTCCTCTCGGTCCACCTTGTCCTCCTAGGGTGCCTCCTGGTCCAGAACCTTGACTTCCACCTCTGCCCCGAGCCCCGCAGGTGGTCTGTAGGAGCAGTAAGAAGATGAGGAAGAGCAGGAGCAGCCGTGGCCGGGCGATCTTGTGACACAGTGTCTGTTTTAGGGCTGAAGCAGGGGGGCGATGGAGGCGGGAGGAGGATAGAAGGTGAATGTTCTGAAGACTGGAGGGAGATTGGGGGAGGCGGCTGACAAGCATTGCGGAGGAGTGTAAATGCCGTCCCTAAATGAGAAGGACAACAACAACAACAAAAGCATTTAGTTATGAGCACAAAAGAATCTTCCTAACACATATTACAGTAGAAACAAGTTGGTAAAGGAGAAATCCATTTTTAAAACATTTGGATGATTTTGGGGATTTTAACAAGCACAACTTTTTAATGCTGGTCTCGTTTTCCCCTGTGTAGACCAATTGAATACTTTGTATTTCCGCCCATGTTAAATGTGAATTCAGTCGTTAATTCAGAGCCGCTGTGTGAGTGGAGTGAGTGGGTGTGTAAGGCAAACAAGCAATGAAGAAAAGAGAGCAATAAAGGGTATGCTGTTTTAAAACAAGACAATAGCAAAGGGTGTTGCAAATGTAGTCAAAAGGTTTTTTTTTCCTATTTAGTTTTTTTTTTTCTTTAATTATAATTTTACAGGCCCTTTTAGGATGTTTTTAAAAGCAACTTTGTTGTACACATATGTGTGGCGCTACATATTTGTGAAGCTTTTTAACTCATTCTTTCATTCAAATGTATGAAAGAATACATTTGAATTGGTTAAACATTCATTAGACATCTATTGCTGTCAATGGTAGTTAATTGTGTACAAACATGGAATTCACTTTGTGAAAAGAGGCTTCAGTAGTAAATGAATGGATGAATAGACAGCAAAGTTATGTAAATTGATTGTCCGGATGTCATTTTCTTAACTTGCTTTTTGTTGCGAAAACTGCAGCAAGAACTTGACTTTGGAGCCTGAATACTACCATCCTATTACCGTAATTTTCGCACTATAAGGCACACCTGACTAAAATCCGCCACCCACAATGGTTGCAAAGCTTCATTGCTTCAAGAAGCTTTATTTAGCTATCAGTCTAGACAGTCAACCTTCGCTGCCACCTGCTGTCAACACTGTTGTTGTCCAATGTGCCTCCCGGCATGCATTGCAGCACTACAGATGTAAATAACAATCAAAATTCATGTTCTGTACTAACTATTTCTTCAGTTACTGTTTCAGTTGGTTTATTAATGGCTAGCTATGGTATTTGGTCACACTTTATATGACAGTGGCGCCATAAGACTGTCATTAGACAATCATAATTATGACACTGTCGAGAGCATTAATGAATGCTTATATCAGATGTCACTTAGTGTTATCCGGCAAATAATCTCACTTTTGAATGGCTGCAAAAGATCCAAGCTGGACATAAATGGAGTTAGTGACAAAATTTGCTGTATGACACTTAATGACATCTGTCATAAGCATTCAGTAATGCCCTGATAGTGTCGTGTCATAATCATGGCGGTCTTTTGACATTCTTATGATGCCAATGTCAAATAAAGTGTGACCTATTAACCCAAAATAAATAAACAAAAAAGCCACACTAGACTATAAGACAAAGGATTCAAAATTAGGGAAAAAAGTAGCGGCTTATAGTCTGAAAGTTGCGATAAAGATTGTAATTACTGTATATCTCATGTTATGTAAGTTAATATAATTAACATGATTAAATGAGTTGAAACAACTTGTCTGATTAAGTTTGTAGGCCATACTTAAATTTCAGAGAAAACTGAACTGGTAATAAGTTGTGTACTTAGCCCTGGCCTCACTCCCCATGCTTTCAAAAGTGTGACCTAACAATTAGGCAACCAGTAATCAACCAGTAGTGTTTAGTTCAGTTGTCTATGAGCACCGCTGCCACGATGTTGTTCAATCGCTTCTTGGGGCAAATTATTACAGTTCGTGTTCACTTAAATTGAAATCCAGTTTACTTAGAATGTTGAGTTCAACTTACTTAAGTCCAGTTTACTTGAGCTCATTTCAGACTTATTTCCCGCTAAATTCCCGTGTAATGTGACACGGTCACAGCTTTCAGACATGGGGAGATGTACTTTCAGACTTGTCCCGTCTTGGCCACTCGGCACTCTGTGAAGGGATGGCGGGGGACGGGATTTTATAACCCGGACATTATGTCATTTTTGGTCGGCATCGGCAAAAAAATAAACCACTCATTTCCAAAGATGGACAATCAACTGTCTCTTCCTCGGCTCTAAGATCCAGTAGCAATTTAATTTTGTTATGTTTCCAGTTTAATTTTGCTATCTTTCCGGTTTGCCATGTTGATAATCGCGATATTTGTTTACCGCTTTTCGTCTTACTGCAAAGAAAGGGAAAATGACGATCGGTCCGCCATGATATTTACCTCATCAGCCTTTGCACTGTGACCCGGGAATTTAACGGCTGCTTTCACACGTCGTGTCCCGGGTAAGTCCCGGACATTATACTAGGACGCGACCCAGTTAATGTCCGTTTCAACGCCATGTTCACCCGGGAAATTGCTTTGAGATAAGTTTTAAATCCCGCGATATAACCGGAGTCCAGCGTATGTCTGAAAGTGGCTTTAAAATGTTTTTTTGTTTGTTTTTTTAAATCATTATTAGTATTGTGTGTATGACTAAAGGTCGAGTTATGCTACTGTGGCACACCTGTGCCGTCAAGGCAGACCCGATTTACGTGCCTCGCCGTAGCCTTTCATGTTCCATCACAATTTTCTGACTTCGCGTCAACACGTGTGACGTAGTGGAAATGGACTGTGATTGGTCCGCTCAGACTGTTGTTTCCGGTTCAGCACGAAATCACTGCCATGTCAAACATTATTTTGCTACACGCAAAAATGGACCAAGCCGACGAGAGTATCAACAAAGAGCAACTTCTACAATGTCTCGTCAAGACATTATGAAGTTTGCCAAATGGCAAGCAATTCGTGGGAGGAGATTGCTGAAAGTACGGGGCTGGAGGTCAGCCAGCGATTGAATAAAAAAATGGAGACAAGTATGTGTGTGTTCGGAATCGAATGGCCACACAAAGCGTTGACCCAGTCGGCCAAAAACTGCCAGCTTTATATCATTTTGTCGTATTTTTGGTTGGTGCGCTTCATCATTTAATGTGTACATATGTTTGCTGTGAGTCTGAGACTTATTTACGTGTCACACTACAAGTATAAGAAGAATAAAGCACAAGTTTGGTGTCAAAAGAGTTGTTTTGATGTTTAATTTTCAACTAGACAGTTCAACCACTTGATACATCATCACTGAGAGTGCCTCGGTGCTTTTATGATAACATGTTTACCATCAAGGCTTACAACGCAGTTTGGGAAGTTCCATAGCTGCCAGAAATCTGCTATGGCTTCCCACTGGCTGGTTGTAGGACACTGCAAATAAAATCGGGCTGGAGGGCTGTCCACAATTCTTTGCAGACCTCGGACAAAACGCTGGACACAGTGCTTGACGCCAATTTGAAGCTATCCGCCACAGCTTGCTGGCTTCCACCCGAGGCTAGATTTCGTAATGTGACGACATCAACAGTCCGATAGACTGCCTCCGAAACAGTCTTCTACGTTGCCTGCGCCTCAGCATTTGTATGATCAACATTTGTTGTTCAGTGTTGATGAGCTGAAGATCCACATTCAAGCGTTTTATCTCTGTTAGCATTTTAGCATTGCAGTGTAACCGGAAGAAAACAACGTTGTCAAGAGTCCCCCAAAACCCTACAAACACAACGCCACACCCGTCTAGTGGCTTGGCGGTGAATTACAGAGCAACGCCGCAGAACTATCGAATGCTCATTGACGCCGTAGTCGCTTTGCCATCACCGCAACCCAGTTGCATAACTCAGGCTTAAGAAGTAGCCATGGAATGGAAAATTCAGATAAAGGAAGGTGGGTGACTTTTTTTTTTTTTTTTTATGACTCCAGCCAATTGCAATGTTTACTACTCTCTCACAGGCCTTCAAATGTGTTTCCTCGTTTTACTTGTTTTCTTCCTCCAACACTGACTGAAGGGAAGTGCAGACCTATTATTTCCGATTATTACTATTATTTACAGCTCCTCCTTCAACAGCGCAGAGTGGAGCATAAAAGAACGGGAGATGGAGGGGTTGAGGAGAAATTCAGGAGACAAA